>NC_083719.1:4405681-4708712 GCF_028564815.1 Eubalaena glacialis | reverse complement strand
AAAGTCATAAAGGGAAATTTATAGATGGCTTCTCTTGCACTTAAACTTAGCATTTGACAATTGCATCGGTTTCCAAATTCCACCTTGTGGTGGATCAATTGCATAGTGGATTAATTTGCTCTCCTATGTGCTACAGGCTGTTGCTTTCAGGGCAAGCCTGTATAGATTTGTCCACTGTCTCTTGCAAGGAGACCCAAGTTTTAGATGCCCGATGCATCCTCATCACAGATGGGAGGCTAGGAGTGGACTTGGTGATGGGAATGGGAGTGAAGAGGTTATTTCTTGTCCCTGGGGCTCTAGAGAAGGACCAAGTCAGAGTCTGACATCCATCTTCATGAAACCCTCCTAAAGAAGAGCAGTGGGTCCAGGACACCCACTGTTCCCTCATTTTGTCATGGATATAATTAATCATGTCCTAAGGAAAAGAAAACTAGATCCCACTTATTCTAAATTTGTGTAGTTAAAATTCACATAAATCCTCATATCACAGACTTAAATTGTATTCCAGGGGTATAAACATGAAGTGCTGTGAAATATAATATCTTCTACAGCAAAATCTTCTCAAACCTTCTCATTTTTATGTTGTACAATGGTACAATCACTCACTGTTCCTCCGTTGACTTTTCACATCTGCGTGTCTTACTGCAAACCATGTCTAATTTGTCCTATCTCTAGCAACTGCAGAAATGAAGGGAAGGCAGAGCCCTGAATAAAAAATAAAATGACAACAAGAAGTGAATTCAAGCTGCAGGATTTTGACCATGTGTTATGTCATTTCCACTCCCAAGAACCAAAGCCCAAACTGGGCCAATGCTGATGTTTAAGGGGGAGGAGAGTTGCATTAGAGACACCCAGATGACAGTCGCTCATCCTAAATGTTCTGAACTTGGGCAGAGAGGAAGCCCTCTCTGGTGCTGCCTCTGTCTCCCTAGTGACCTGTGGGCTTCACTTCTCATCCACACAGCACCCTGGGCTCTGTCTACCCCACCTGATTTCCATGATCATGGATGAGATCCTGCCTTGTAAGATAAAGAAAGCATATAAATGTTACGTCGTGCAGTCAAAATTTGAAAGAAAGTCACGTTTCTGTCTTTCCTTCTTTTTTTAAAATAAGGTTTCAATTTTTTAAATACATTTTATTTATTTTTTTAATTTATTTTTGGCTGCGTTGGGTCTTCGCTGTTGCACACAGGCTTTCTCTAGTTGCGGTGAGTGGGGGCTACTCTTCGTTGCGCTGCACGGGCTTCTCACTGAGGTGGCTTCTCTTGTTGCGGAGCATGGGCTCTAGGTGCACGGGCTTCAGTAGTTGTGGCATGCAGACTCAGTAGTTGTGGCTCGAGGGCTCCAGAGTGCAGGCTCAGTAGTTGTGGCTTGTGGGCCCAGCTGCTCTGCGGCATGTGGGATCTTCCTGGACCAGGGCTCGAACCCACTTCCCCTGCATTGGCAGGTGGACTCTCAACCACTGCGCCACCAGGGAAGCCCCTCTGTCTTTCCTTCTGGTTTCCACCTCCTCTCCATCCTCTGCCTCCACTCCCATTACCTCTGTTTACTTCTCGGTCCACAGCTGGCTTTACTCCATCGCGGTACTGAAATGGATCCCAGTAAAGTCACTGATGCCTTATGGTGACCTTTCAGCCCTATCTTGCTGGGTCTTGGGTATCACTGACACTGCCCACCACCCCTTGCTTCTCGGAGTTCTCTGCTTCATTCCCTCTGGGACACATCATTCCCCACTCTCCTTTGTGTCTACCGACCATTTTAACTTGGCTTCCCTTTGAATCCCTCTTCTGCCTGTGAAATTAAGTGTCGGTATTTCCCAAGGTTCTGCCTTCCTTTCTCTATTTACTCAACATGCTTACTCTGGGTAATTCCACCTGCTTTTCAAAGCTCAAAACTAAAACCCATGTGCTGATGACCCTACGCTTGTGCCTGCAGTTAAGACCTCCCTTCTGGGCTTCAGATTTTTTTTATCTGTTTGGTTGATGACACTCACTCCACTTGGATAAAACACAGGCTTCTCCAACTTGAAATGTCTACAACGGAGCCCATCTCCTTTCTTCTCCTGATTTCTCCACCAACTGTGACTCTGCCCTAACTAGTCACTCCAGTTAGCAATCTGTGGAGCATCCTGAACTGATCTTTTAACTTACCCTACATCCAGCCAGCAAATAAATCCCGCCAGTGTTACCTCTCATACACTGATTGCATTTTCCCCTCCACTCTCCCTTACTCTTCAGTGTCTTGGCCTCTGCAAAAGCCTCATCAACTGGGTTCTGCTGTCACTGAAGCACCGTCCCACACAACTGTTTTCTGCACTGAGGTCAGCTGCCTGGCAGATCTGACCAGATCCAACACCTGTGCTTGTCACCTTCTAAATTACGATCTAGCATTGACCTTTTGCTCATTAAAGGGAAGATCCAACTCTTTAACCTAGTCAGGGACTACATTTCCAGCACTACCCATAACTTCCCCTCAACACTTTACTCACATATACTATTCACCTTGTTGCCAAAACCAGGGTCATATCAAAGCATTTCACAGTGGCCTTGTAAGGAGACTAACTAGTCAGATAGATGCTGGTCACAGGCTGGTGCAGGGTCCTGGCGGCACTATCCCATGCCAGATGTTAACCCTTCATGCTGCACGGTGGAAGGGCAGTCCTGGAAAGGGTCTAGGGTAATAGGGGACATCAAAGGCCCAGAGCAGAAGACATTTACCACCTGTACTTAGGTATTTCATTATCTCGGTGTAACCATACTTGTGCACACTAGCTGAGCCTAACCCCACTCGCCCACCTTCTCAAGTTGCTCCTTCTACACTCAGATGACTCTTAGAAATCTTCATATTTCAGCCCAGCTGTCCTATCACCCTCGGTCTCAGCTTATATGTCACTTTCTCAGAAGAGAGTCACACCTCCTCCCATCACCAACAAATATGTGGTACAGCCTCCTTGCTAGTGTTTCTCAGAGCACTTGCTCTTTCCTTTTTGTCCTTACTATAATTGGAATTATACTTTAAATACAATTTTTATTTTTCTGTCTATCTCACTACACTACAAGTTTGATGAGAGAAGGACATAGACAGTCATCCACCATAGGATGTACTCCTAATATGTGAGCATGATTTGTAAAACAATCAAACACTAATCACATTTCAAGAATAAAAGCATAATACTTGAAGAGTTTAGGATGCTGGAAACCTCAAGGGCAGTGCCTTGTCCAGGCTTGGCATACACTGCATATGTGATCTTGAAATAATCTCCTCAAAACTTCCAGATCTACAGTAAAAATGCTTACCTTCCCTTCCTCGCAGGATTGATGTGGGTATCAAGTGGAATTCGGACTCTAAAAGTGATTTGTAAAATGTAAAATGAGACCTAATTTTAAGGCATCATCATTAAAATACATTGAAGAATAGTGTTGGACTTTTAATAGGAATGTGCTATTGAGAGTTTCATTAACTGCACTTTGAAGAATACAGCTTTTGGATTAAAGGAAGCTTGACCCAATCAAGAGAAATATCGGCCCCCTTCCTACCTTCATATTATCCTTTTTTCCTTCCTTCCTCCCCCTCCTTCTTCTCTTCCTCTCCTCCCCCTCCCCTCCTCCTCCCCCCCTCCTCCTCCCCTCCCCCTCCTCCTCCCCCTCCTCCTTCTTCTTCTTCTTCTTCTTCTCCTTCTTCTTCTTCTTCTTCTTCTTCTTCTTCTTCTTCTTCTTCTTCTTCTTCTTCTTCTTCTTCTTCTTCTTCTTCTTCTTCTTCTTCTTCTTCTTCTTCTTCTTCTTCTTTTTCTTCTTCTTCTTCTTCTTCTTCTTCTTCTTCTTCTTCTTCTTCTTCTTCTTCTTCTTCTTCTTCTTCTTTTTCTTCTTCTTCTTCTTCTTCTTCTTCTTCTTCTTCTTCTTCTTCTTCTCAGTTTGTTTAAAGATTTTCACAATAAAATGTCTTTAAACATCCTTGTTAAACCAGGACATGCATTGGTAATAAAATACATCATATAGTGGGCTGAGTTCACTTTTCTCCCATCTTCCATACCTAGTGACACATATGTGTATACATGTGTTCATCCACACCTCCAGGCCTCCACCCCACACACACCTCTGGGTTCTGGAAGGGACCCCGATAGATGAGAAAGGAGGACTCTGACCTGCACGCACTCGGGAACCACACCACGTGGTACAAGAACAAAGACACCCAGTTGCAAGCATAGGAAGGCAACTCTATTGGGCACCATCGTCTCACCAAGGTGGGTCCTCTGGGTTAACAGAGAAGAGACAGTGTAAGAGGAGGTCTGCATCGCTCTGTACTTAGTCAGCCAGGGATGCAGATGGTTCTTGGGAGGTTCTGGTGAATGGTTTTGGCACTGAAGCCAGTACACACAAATGTAAATGTGAAATCTAACATTCCTGGCTCTCTCGGGCTGATAACAGAATCTATTTTACAGACGCTAATATTGCCTCTGATGTGACGATAGAGAAGTCTGTGTACAGATAAAATTCCTACCTTCTATTGAAGGAATCCTGCCATTTCCTGGCTGGAAGATGGGTGAGGAAGAAACCACAGACATGTTACAATGTCAACTGCCTTTGTTCAGCCTTCTGGTGTTAGAGCAATTGCATCTAAACATGGTTCTTTCCTTGTTTTCTGCAGAAGAGATAGATGCTGGGAGTGGCTAGGAAAGGTCTGGGTGACTAGTAAAGTTCACTTTTATCCTGTGCTTGGTGGAGTGTCCAGTATTTGTTTTCTAACCCTGGGCATGAACTTTCCATCACTTTATGCATCATTCCAGAGGCTTCCCAGTAGAAGACAGTATAAACACCCCTGTTAATAAAATATAATTTGAAAAAAGTCATTACTTATTTTTTTTAAATACGAGCATTTTATTTTTATTGAGTTATAATTAACATACAATATTATATTAGGTTCAGGTGTACAACATGGTGATTTGATCTTTTTACACATTATGAAATGATCACCACACTATAACCAAGAAAAAAGCATTTTATATTAGTCTGTTATTCCAGTTTTAGCTTCATAGCTAATTCACTTTTACTATTTACCTTATCTGTGGGGGAAAATGGTACATCCTATTAAAACATGATACATGAAGTGAAGACAGTGTGAAAAGAGACATGCTCTGCATAAATATTAAGGAGCACATTTTTTTTTTTTTCTTAAGAAAAGATCTTGTGAACAGGGAATAGCTTGTTGGTGAGGTTTAGTAACCAAGGGTGTTACTTAAAACTTTCAGGAAATAGGGAAGGTCATTAAATAGGTATGTTTTCTGTTCCCTGGAGTCTGAACTTGATGTTAACTAGCCATGTGAACTTAGGCAAATGAATGGACTTCTCTGAGTCAATTTCCTCATCAACACAATGAGAAAATTAGACCAAATTATCTCAGATTTATTCCAGTTTAAAAAATGTTACAGTTCTTTGATTTCCCTTTTGTTTCTAGATTTACTTCCCGACCACTCTCACTCTGGGTGTAGGTGAAGGAGCCAAGCATGGGTGAAAAAGGCAGGGATGGGTAAGAGGTATGTAAAGTGGTGAGAGGTTCTTGCCAGCTTTCCAAAATCAACCTCACTTCTTAATCAACTCCTGTTAATGTGCCTACATGCTCCTACTTTACCAAATGATAGGAGGTTTTTACTCACCTCCTTCCTCTTGGAAAATCAAAGCCACGTTTACCAACCTCTGACACCATGCAGGGCTTCCACCAGGCTGTCACCTTTTCTTGACCTTCCTCTCTTTCTCCTGTCCCTCCCTCTTGTCCCTTCTCTGACTAACCTTCTGCTTTAAGTTTCAGCTGAGCACATCTCCGATCCTGGCCTGTCACTGTTATGTAATTGGCCTCCAAAAACAATGCCAGTCAACGGCCCTTGGTCAGCACAGAGACCAGCCGGGTTCCAGGGGTAATTCTCGCTGCACCAGGCAGGAGACAGAATGAGACCTAGGACCCCATGTGGGACCCCGAGGAGGGCAGAGTTGTGGCCATCAGTGCCAAGCGATTGCAGGACTGTACCCAGGGGACACTTCCTCTCCAGCTGAGACATTTGATCATGTTAAGGTCAAAGGTAGTCTTCTCTCTGCTGGCCCTGGGATAGCTGAAAACAAGAAGGACCCTGCTATGTCCCCTGCCTCTTGTTTGTAGAAAAGCTTTAGCCTCCTAGGCCTTCCTCAAGTTCCAAAGAGCAAATTTAATCAGAGAAGTGAGAAGGAAAACAATCGAGCAAGACAATATAATAATATTTCAGCCTTTAAACAAAGTCAAGGACCTTTGGTTCCTCCTTGAGGGCTACGGATAATATCCTGAGCCATGTCCTTGAGCTGTTGTGCAGATACTGAAACCCACCCCACCAGGTGGAAAAACTTAACTGTATGTTGACGACCAGTATGTAGACCCTAGACCAGTTGGAACAGAAGGTTGGTGATGTTGACTCCCAATTACCTCACCATCAACCGATCAGAAGAACGTCCAAGAGCTGACCAGACACCCTGTGACCCCTTCCTTCATCCTGCCTTTAAAATCCCTTTTCTGAAATCCATCGAGGAGTTTGGGTGTTTTAAGTATTAGCTGCTTGTACTCCTTGCTTGACCCTGCAATAAACACTGCACTTTCCTTTACTACAACCTGCTGTCAATAGATTGGTTCTACTGCATGCAGGGAAGTGGACCCACGTTTGGTTTGGTGACAGAGCCATTGTGTCAGGACTCTGCAGTTACTGATCAGCGCCCAGATCAGTGATGGGGCCTTATCACAGGCAGTGGGTGAACTCAGCCTCACTGCCACATTAAACAGACGAGGGGCAACTGGAGGAAGGGACGGCAAGTGGCCAGGAGCTGCAACAGAATGTGGGGGAAACTTGATGAGGAAAAGAAATTGAAAGGTCCTGAAGAGCAGAATAAAATGGTCATGATTGCCCAAGATCATCTCTGCTCCCTGCTGATCGCCGGGCTTCCTTGCATGTCGGGCACTCTGTGTTCTGTGAGTTATACACATAGTTTTTCTGGACAGAGACCTCAAAAGTTGACCAGGAAGGGCTCTGTGGCCCTTGGCTCTGACTTAGATCATGGAGGGAGGTCGCTTGAAGGAAGCTCCACCCCAGCCTCCACGTCAGTCTCCTGGGGCTGCTGTAACCCTTGACCACAACTGGGTGTCTTAAAACAACAGGGATTTGTTGCCTCATAGCTCTGGAGGCTACAAGTCCAAAATCAAGGTGTTGGCAAGGCTGTGCTCTCTCTGAAGTCTCCAGGGGACAGTTCTTCCTCTCCTCATTCTTAGCTTCGTTGTTGCTGGCCATTCTGGCCTTCCTTGGCTGTGGGCACATCACTCTCATCTCTGCCTCCATCATTATTGCATGTTCCCCTGTGGGTGTCTGAGTCTCTGTCCCCCTTACAAGTAGAAAGACGCTGGTCACTGGATTGATGCTACTAATGCAGTAAACCCTCATCTTAACTTGACTCCATCTGCAAAGAACCTATTTCCAAGTAAACTCACATTCATAGGTACCAGGGATTAGGGCTTCAGCATGTCTTTTGGGGGGACATAATTCAACCCACAGTAGCATCTCAGCTGTCCTCAACATGAAGGTAAGAGATGAGTGCTTGTCACACTGTCTCGCTCCCTTTTCTCCTTCACAGCAAAGTGCTTTGTGTAGCCTAAGCTGCATTTTATGTTATACTTTTACAAATGACTCTACCCAACCCCCTTTGAAGTGCTTGAATAGAGAAATTATTTGAAATTCAGATTTGTACAAAACCTCCTTTGTAAGAAGCAGGATAAAAAATCATCTTTTTCTGCCATGTTTCCATGCATCGCAATGAAGATGAAAATGTGGTTTGTTTCAAATAAAGTACATCAAACCAAGCATGACCTAAACACATCACAAATATGAAACAGCCACCTAATTATGCATTTGACTGCTGTGATTGTTCAACTTTCTTAAGTGATACTCACAATGCCCCAATAAGTTAGAAATGATCCTTTTCTCATTGCAATAGTTAATCATTAAAAAAAAAAAGTTAGTCACATGAAAGCTATGTGAATAGGAAAAGGGGAAATTTAAATCTACAAAGCATGATAAAAGATCACACATCAAAAGTGAGTTTGAAAAAATCAGAGATGAGAGCTGTGGTTCACAGCTTTCACTGAGGTCTAGGTCACCTCATTTCAGTTCAGCTATAGTGAGTGTTTGCCAGTGGAGTTTCCTTGAAATGCAGTTTTCAGACCTCTGGCCAATAGTTGCCACCAGGAATAACCATCAGTAGTTAGCAAAAATTGGTGTTTGTGTAGCAGTTTTTCTCCGAGGATCCGAAAGAATTATGCATGGCTGACTCATTAACAAGAGGGAGGCTGGTGGTCTTGTTACAAGTGACCTTCTTGGGAGATAATAACAAATGCACATTAACTTTCCTTTTGTGTGTCTACCTGCAGTAGACGTTGCTCTGTAAACCCCCAGAGTGTCCTTGTGACAGAGGTAAGATGTGTACAGAGGCCAGATTGACAAATGGCTTGCTCTATATACACCATTTCACAAACTCTCCTTGGAATAGTATTTTTTTTAAGTTTTATTAGAGTACAGTTGACTTACAATGTTGTGTTAGTTTCTGCTGTACAGCATAGTGTATCAGTTATGCATATATGTATATCCACACTTTTTTAGATTCTTTTCCCATATAAGTCATTACATTTTGACATCACTGCTGAAATTCTAATTCACACCTCATCTTGTCATTTTGCTTTGATAAATTATATCAATTGAGATATATCTCTGGAAAATTAGTTATTTTACAAGAACAAGAAGAAAGAAAGAACATAAATAATATGCTTTGATAAATGAAACAGATAAAAGGATATAGTTTGACATTCTTTAAGATTGATATTAATAATAATAGCTAAATCTCTAAAGGGACTATTATGGAATTTACACATCTTAAAAAACCTACAGGCACGATTGGAAGAGACAATCTATTCTCTCTTCCCCTATTTTCCTGGGCATTTAAGAAAGTATTTATATACATTTTATATGAGTTGTTGTAGGGGACCTAGGCATCTCAAAAAGCAGTTGCTAAGCATTCAACATTACGTAGGATCATCTAATATTTTTGTTAAGACCATTTTTGTTTTTTAAAACTGTGGAGATGGGTCACTGACCAAGCAGTTCTGAAAAATAAATGTGCTTATAAGAAAAAGTACGTATTAAAGGACTTTAATCCATCAGAATTCTGGTATGTTCAATGAGTGAGAAACTTTAACTGTTACTACATTAATACCGAATTTTGCTATAAAACTTCTTTAGCAAATGTTGACTATTTAAATACAGTTAGAACCACGTCTTTGGGAATTAGTGAGACAGCACATCAATGTTTTTTCAGAGCCTGTGAATGTGTGTTTGTGTGTGTGAAACAGTTCCTCTTATAAATATCAAGGCAATGGGGCAGGTGGTTACAAAGCCCCTTTATCATGGATTTTGCCCACAGCACAGAGCAATCTCCTAATAATGTTGTTCTTCACTCCTCATCTTCTCTGCCTGTGTTACAGCACGGTTTTGAGTTAAAAGTCAGCTGACACTGTTCTGAGATGGATGGAGCTTCTTTTTTCCAATATGTCATTCCTTCCTTAATTTTTAAGTCTCTTGTTAATGATACACTGACTACCCCAATATCTTGTGATCTCTTCCACATTCTATTTCTATGTCAAAACAGTAAACAAAATATTCCAAATCTCCCTAATCTGACATCAGATCAGCATTACTTCATTTCATACTCAAAATGTTACTGAAGCAAACTTGGGTCCCCTTGCCCATGCACATGCTCAGTAAAGCCAATCTACTGACACCGGATTGTGGTGAAGGAAAGTGCCATGCTTATTGCAGGCGCCAAGCAAGGAGTCCAGGTAGCTAGTGCTTAAAAGGCCCAAACTCCTCAAAGGCTTACAGGAAAAGGTTTTTAAAGGCAAAGTGAGGGAGGTATGTTGTGGGGGGCGTGATCAGCTCATGGACATTCTTCTGATTGGTTGGTGGTGAGGTAATTGGGAGTCAACATCATCAACCTTCTGGTTACACCCAGTCTGGGGTCTACAAGCTTGTGGGCAGCATACAGTTAACTTCTCCCACCTGCTGGGGGTTTCAGTATCTGCAAAACAGCTCAAAGATACGGCTCAGAGTATTATCTATAGCTCTTGAGGGGGAACTAAAGATCCTTGACTTTGTTTAATGGCTAAACTATTATTATTTTTTCTTTCTTAACTGTTCTCCTCTGTTTATGCATTTTCTCCCTTCTCTGATTCAATTTACTCTTTGGAACTCAGGGAAGACCTAGGAGGCTAAAATTTTTCTACAGACAAGAGGCGGGCAGAGGACATGGAGGGGTCCTGTTCTGGGAAAACCCCACAGGGTCCCTCTCGGTTACAAAGATGCTTTACTTCAAAAATATTTAAAATGATGCAAACCTCACAATGTAAAACATAGGGTGTTTCATATTTTACTGTGAAACAAGCCCATGTAATTTTTCACTCCCCCAAGAGGGGGTTACACTAATGATGAACAGGGTGAGACCATATTCATTAGTGAGCAGATAAGCTATACTTGAGCCATGGCTGTCTGCACAAGAGCCCACCCCCAAAACCGCTTCTCATTTACTGCTTCTGTTTACTGCATAGACACTCACGGTGGCATCTCACATATGCCAAACAGTTTCCCATGTCTCTTAATTAAAATCACATGCAGTAGGTTCACTGTGGAATCCCCACTGATTACAGAAGCAAGACAGTCAAATGCAGGCATCATCACAGCACCTGCCATGAATCTAGTCACCAGATGCCTCAGGCCCAGCATACTTGCTAGAATAAATACACCGCACAGAGTAAACTCTTCATTAGATGGAGAATGAGTCAAGAATTACTTTAGTCTGAGATTCCGAAGTAAACTGTGGATGAGAAACCACTGTTCCTCTAACACTATTAAATACCATTTACAGTGACATGGGTGGACCTAGAGATTGTCATACTGAGTGAAGTAATCAGACACAGAAAGACAAATGTTGTGTGATATCCCTTATATGTGGAATCTAAAAAATGGTACAAGTGAACTTATTTACAAAACAGAAATAGAGCCACAGATGTAGAAAAAACTTTACCATTACCGAAGGGAAAAGGGGGGGGGTTGATAAATTGGGAGATTGGGATTGACATGTACACACTACTATATATAAAATAGATAACAAATAAGGACCTACTGTATAGCACAGGGAACTCTACTCAATACTCTCAATACTCTGGAATGACCTATATGGGAAAAGAATCTAAAAAAGAGTGGATATATGTATATGCACTGTGTTATACAGCAGAAACTAACACAACATTGTAAATCGACTATATTCCAATAAAAATTAATTTTAAAAAAGCCAATGGTGACATCCTAATTCACATAGCTTCCTGAATTAACCTTCAAGCCTTTCCTGACTACAAAACCAGAGCCAAAGTTCCTGAGAGAGGCATCTCACAACCTTCCTCTTATGTTTTTTGGGCTGTGAGACATTTGAAAGTTCCATGACCTTTCTGGGTGTTGGTTTCCTATGAATTAAGGCAGATACATGTGTCACATGAAGGTTCTGAAGGATAAATCAGAGAAAGTGTAGGAAATGCTTTGTCCAATGTAAAGTGTAAGATCACTGTTCTCTTGCCTCCTTTTTTATTCCACTCTGTTAAAATTCTCCATCTTTGACCACAGGTTTAGTTACCCTCAGAGAGAGGTAAATTGAAAAGCTTGGCATTTCTTCTACTTTGTTTAAGTTTCCGTGAGACGTTCTCATGCCTCCCTTCAGTTCAGGCACTTCTGCTGAGAGTTGCTGGTATATGTAGGTGCCTAAGTGTTTCACAAAAGTGCACTGATGGACAATAGGATGGCCACCTCGGGCTCCACCAATACCACTCCTCCTGCTCCCCATCAGCCTCCCTGCCAGAAAATGGGAGGTGAAGGAACAAGCCCAAGGAGACAGATCCTGCTGGCTTGTACCCTCACTAGGAGGAGAACCTCCCCTCCAGATGTGTCTTAAAGGGATTTGAGTGTCTAGGAACTGATGAACCCATCTATCTCCACATCGTATAGAAACTCCTAATTATACCCACTCCCATCACCAAACAAACTCTATTCCATAAAAAGCATTCAAGATTCAGGACAGTAGGGAGGAGTAGTACTTAAATGCAACCTTTGAACTCACCTTAGAGATCTGGGTCTTCTGTGGCTACTTGGGAACACCCGGCATCCTGGACAGAAAGCACCCACTGTGCACGTGTACAAGTGTGTACCAGTGTGCCGATGAACCCAGGCGTCTGCATCTTGGCAGCAGGATGCTTACTGAGTCAGCCCCTCCTGTGTGACAGGGCATGTGGGAATCTCTGCACGGCTCCCCACTCTGAGATCTGCAGCCTTTCTTCTGAGCAGAGTTTCCATGCTGTGATGGTGAACCACATGTGGATGGAGCTTTGACTATTTTTTAAAAAATAAATTATAGAGTAGAGTGCATCAGAATCCATCACAAATAATAAAGGTAAGATGGTTTGGGGAAGCCTTCCATTGGTGGTGCACATGCATGATGTGCGTGCGTGAGCTGTGAGAAGGCGCTGGGCTGGGCTCCACCTGGACATTTCTTGCACCTGGTGTCAGGAGATACACAGCAATGGGAGTGCAGAGCCAGGTGAATGGTTTGGAGCAGACCAAGTTCTCAACTCAGCGGCTTAGCCTCTACACTATGTCCCCAACTCAAAGATGCACAATTGTAGTCTTCTGAACATTTTGGAAAGCAGGATGCATCTTAAAACTGATTTGTACATTTAATGTAGTTCTTTTCTGTTTGTACTCTGGAAAGCTATTCTTAGGTCGATAAAATGTGTCAGAATTATTGCCCTCTGAAAAATCAACAAAATTGCATGTGTTCTCCCAAGCATCGAGCATGGAGATAAAATGAATTTGAACATAATAGAAATCCCACTCATCAAACGGGGAGAAGTGCAGTGTCCTGCTCTAGGAATACAGACTGCATCAACTTCAGAGGAGAATGCGGGCACCATCAATCCCTCTCCATCAATACGGTAATACCGTTCCAGAGGATAAGGATCCTGCAAATCCAGCTCTCTTCCTTCCTCTGTGTCTTAAACAGGTTACTTGAGTTCAATTCCATTTCAGCATCTCCCTTTTAAATGATATGAGAACTCATTCAAGTGACCAGTTTCAGTTGGAAATGCACTTTATTCCCTTTATACTTAATGACAAAATGGATAACTTTGTACATATCAGTTGTTTTCTAGTTTTGCTTTATTTTAAATGATTTCATTAGAACCAGTCCTCGGGGGCTGCTGGATCAAGTTTTAAAGTCTTTTTTTCATGTTGCCGAGCTAGCTTTGAAAAATGATATGCTAATTATCAATACTAGCAGGGTATGAATTACCAGCCTCACAGTCAATACAGCATTATTTATTTGGTTAATTTGAGAAACAAAATATTACAATGTTGTTTTCTTCTGCATTCTTCGATTGTTCATTGGTTTGAATATATTTTATGTATGTTGCTTTACTAATTATATAGGTGAGGGGGTTTAATTCTGAGCACTAGAAGTATACAATTGAGCAGCATAGATAAAATTTTTCCTGTCTGGATCCTCTGGGAAGCAGATGTCAAGATGGAGTTAGAGGTCAAAGGCAACATAGGGAGAATGCCCATGAGGCTAAAGGGGAGAGGGAGCAGGAGAGATGGAGAGTCTTCAGACCACATCCTGATAAGGTCTTGCACCTGTGAGAGGAGAGAGGGATAGAGGGGGGACCAGGCAAGAGGAGCCTCAGAAGGCAGGCATCCCTGAGAATGTGCTGACCAGCACAATGGGGCATCTCAGAGCAAAAACTAACCTTCAGGACAGACCCTCGTGGTGTCAGGGCAGGAATGTCCCACTGCAGCTCTCCTCCCTGCTCGTCACTTCAAGAGAGCAGCCTGACGGAGGAGGATCCTGGCATGAACAAGCCCCCACCTCCCAGGCTTCAGCTAACTGTCCCTTTAGCAGCTCCCTCTGGGGGGTGGAGGGGAGTGATGCCACTCCTCACAGAGCTTGCACTTTAGTCTGAGGGAAGGAAAATAAGCAAATGACAAAAGCACTCTGTATTCCAGAAGATAAGTGCTGTGGAGAAGAGCAAAGCAAAGAAGAAGGATGTGTATTACAGCAGGGAGGGTTATAGTTTAATGCTGCATTAACTTTGATGTTACTTTGTTATGGAAAACAAGTGACATTTGAGCAGACGTCTTAGTGAGGAGAGAGGGAAAGCATGTGGAGATACAGGGAGAAGTCTCTGGGCAAAAGGAATGGCAGGTGCAAAGGCCATGTGGCAGAGGATTCACTGACACGTTCATGGAGCAGTCAGCTGGTCAGTGTAGCTAAGCGAAGTGAGATGCAGGAAAGGAGTAAAGGTGCTGCTAAGGTTTCACTCTGTTCGGAAGGGGAATCCACAGGAGGCCCCGTGATGGGGACAGTGGGGAGTCCCAGCACCACTCTGACTCGGGTGGAGGAGAGACGGCACAGGCGCATGCAAGAGCTCAGAGCCCTGCTACCATCCAGGAGGCAACGTGGGCAGGACCAGGGCAGGAGCCGGGGAGAGGTGAGTGTCAGGTCCTGGATATTCTTCAAGGGAACAGCCAACAGGATTTACTTGCAAGCTGAATGTGGTTGTGAGAGAGTAAGAAAAGTCAAGGCTGACTCCTGGCTGTTGGACTGAGAATTGTTTTAGGGCTATTTGTCTTGTCCTTTTCTTTTAAGTGAGTTAAAATTTAAATAACATGAACGTGCTCATGTTACAAAAGTGTACAATTCAGTGGCATTTAGTACATTCACAGTGCTGTGCAACCATACCACTATCTAGTTCCCCAAATTTTCCCCAAAAGGAAGCCAGTATCCCCATTAGGCAGTCACTACCCATCCCCCTCCCTCCAGCCCCAGGACAAATGTACATTCTGTTTCAATGAATTTATCGATTCCGGATATTTCATTTAAATACATTCATACAATCGGTGGCCTTTTGTGTCTGGCTTTCCTCACTCAGCATAACTTTTCCAAGGTTCATCCATGTTGTTCCCGAGTCAGTACTTCATTCCTTTATATGGCTGGATACTATTCTATGAATGTACCACATTTTGTTTATCCATTTATCAGTTAAAGGACATTTGGGGTTATTGTGAGGAAAGCAGGAATGAACATGGATGTGAAAATGTGAGTCTAATATTGTTTTCAATGCTTTTGTGTGTATGCCTGCTGAGAAATGTTTAAATGGGCTGTCATGACTGAGATTGTCTAGGCTATGGGAAGATGCAGTCTGAAAAGAAAGAGTCCTGTTCTGAATGATGCCAAGTCTGAGATGCTTATTAGACACCCAAGAGGAGGAGCCGAGTGGAATGTAGGACCTAGGCTTCTGGAGTCAAGAAAGCCATTGAGGATGGACAAGTAGGGCATGGCATGTGGTGAGGGTGTCTCAGTGTTCAGGGAAGCAGAGGAGTGGGGGTGTGAGCATGAGGGGGGGCAGAGACAAGGAGTGTAGTGTTTAGATGGCAGGCACATGTGCATTTGCTGTTGAGGAAGATTCAGGAGATGGGGGGAAAGTGAGAGTGCAGGGGAGAGGAGGGGAGAGCTGCTGAGGATCTCTCCTGGGTAGGCAAGAGAGGTGGGGTCTGATCTTATTACTTGACATTTTCCAACCACAAGCCAAGCTGATCCACCTGTAGTTTCCTTCTACATTATCTCACATAGCTAAGAAATATATATTTTTTGAATGAATGAATAAGTAAGGGTGTTAAAACTTCTGGGCCACAGGTTATACATATTTTACATTTTAGGAAATACTTCCAAATGGCCCCCCAAGGTAGCTATCAAAACTTAGTGTTTGAGAATATTAATTTCCTTCCACCTCCACGAACACTCATTATTATCAAACTTTTTGGATTTTCTGAAACGATGGGAAAAATAAATTTCATTTTATTTACTTTTCCCAAGTTGAGCATCATAGGTCCAGATGTTTGTTTGTTGACCATTTGTATTCCTCCTTAATTGAATTGTCAATTCGTATACTTCCTTGTTCTTTCCAGTTTCTTCCTTATCTTTTTCTTAAGTGTTTGTGTTGATTCAGTTTTGTGATCCTTTGTACCATACACTGCAAATATATCCCAATGTATCAAGCAGCTTTTATTTCTAATTTTTACTGCTTTTAATTTATTCTTCAAATTTTTTTATGACTCCTGCTTGCAGTGGAAAAGGTAAGGATGTGGGGAAAACAGGGCAGGGAATGGATGTGATTTCAGGTGAGGTCTGGCGCTTGGAGGTCCCGGGGGCTCTGTAGGGAGCTACACCTCAGAGCCATTTGACCCTGAAGCGAGGGAGCCAACGTCCGCAGTTCTGGCAGTTTAAGTTGGGGATTTAGAGCTACAAACGCCCAGGCATTTTCAACCACCTGCATGTGCAGGACACACATCTTCAGGAGCCCAAGGGTGAATAAAAAGGATTCAAGGGCATCTGAGCAATTTGCTTTCTATTTCAGTGAATTTTGTAAAGTAAGACTTTTTCTAAGAGACCTAATTATTTATTTATACCAGTAACAACTCTTAGTTAAACCTTCTATCTTATTGCTTCATTTGTTTATTATTTTCTTGTGTTTAGTTATCATACTTCAAATTCTTACAAATAACAGTGCACACGTCTACCCTCTTACTTGCTTTCAGTCATGTGCAAACCTGTTTCTGAGCTTAGATAAACATGGGGACCCCACATGTTTCCTTTCCCAACCTGGCTCCAACCACTTCCTGATGAAAGACAAGTTACAGAAAGTGCTGGAATAATGAGGATCCCAAAATCATACTATTTTGCCATTTTTCCAAGGAGAATATTTAAAAATTGCTTTTGTCTAAATTGAATGCATTAAGTGTTTTGGGGGTCATGGTTGAAATTGATTCTTACTTATTAAATTTACTTTGCATACATTTAAATTTTACATGAACGAAGCCAATAGATTAATCTAAAATGTTAATTTTCCCTGTGCTCTGTTGACACAGAACAATTTTATTTCAAATGTTCATATTGAAACATTGTTTCCAGCATCACAGGAAACACCTCCTGTATCGCTGGAGACAGATTTCCAGAACACAATGTATTCAGCTCGACTTAAATACTCAGTGATACTGCCTTGCATAATTCATTTATGGATGCTGGCATGCCTTCATTCTACAGATAAGGTAACTAACTTCCGTAGAGTGGGGTAGCTTGCCCAGGGTGAAGCTCCAACATGATGGACTTGCTTCCTGGTCACGTTCTAAGCCATCCTGTTACTGTTTCTCTACTTCTTTCTGTCAAAGCACTCTTTAGTTTTATCTTCTTGATGAATTTTGAAACATTTCCCTAATGTTCCATGAAAAATTATACTCAAACTAAGTGGAATCCATTAATTAATCTGATAAAAACTGACATATCATAATTAGCCTTCCCACCTAGAAAGTGGGATATTGATCGCTGTATTCAAGGCTTTTATTTTTCCCAACAAACTTTAGTCATTTTCTGTATAAAGGTCATGTGTCTCTTCTTAAATTTGTTTCTAAATATTTTATGTTTTTGTTTCTATAGTAAATAGAAATTCCTTATAAATGATTTATTCCAGGTTACTCCTGGTATGGAAGAATATAATTGATTTTAGGTATATTTACTTTATGTCTTGCCAATCCATACAATTTTTATTAGGTCTAAAGTTTCCTAACAGTAATATTTAAATTGTTCAAGGATGCAATTATATTTATCACAACACTTTTTTTTTCACTTCAATTTTTAATCTTATTTTGTTTCTTGCAGCCGAAGGAGCACAAATAAAGAAAAAAAAAAAATAGACCAAAATAAACTCCAGGTCGTTCAAGTGTCCATGTCATGCCAAGAGATTGAAGGATGTCATAGGAATCTCACAACTGGTACTGGAGTTCAAGTCTCCTGGGGATCAGAATCAGAGCCCCAATGTGGTAGGGGTAAAGTACACACCAAATATTTCCTGGTTGAGATCCCTGGAACCTGTGAAGGTTACCTTACATGCAAAAATCTTCTTTGTAAATGTGATTAAGGATTTGGGGATGGGAGATTATCCTGCATTATCTGGGTGGGTGGTAAATTTAATCAGTGGTGCATATAAGAGGGTAAAAGAGAGATCTAACTTCAGACAGAAGAGAAGAAGACCACATGATGGAAGCAGAGAGGAGGCAAACCAGAGAGAGAGAAGATGTTATGGTGGCCTTGAAGATGGAGGAGGGCCATGAACCAAGGCATGCAAGGAAAGCAGCTCTAGACTCCAGAAAAGGCAGGAAAGGAAATGGATTTTCCCAAAGAGCCTCCAGACAGCACACATAGTCAATGGCAGGCTGGTGTTGTGTCTATAGCCCCTCACCATGGAATATGAGGACACAGCTAACCAGCAAGGCCTGAGTGATGGAAGAGAAGTTTGTTTAATAACACCTGTTTCTGGTTATATGCCAACAAATTGGACAACCTAGAAGAAATGGACAAGTTTCTAGGAACATACAGCCTACCCAAACTGAGTCAAGAAGAAATAGATAATTTGAACTGACTGATCACTAGAAGTGAAATAGAATCTGTAATTAAAAAAAAAATTTGCCGCAAACCAAACTTCACTGGAGAATTTTTCCAAACATACAAAGAAAAATTTATACCTATCCTTCTCAAACTCTTCCAAATAACTGAAGAGGAGGGAACACTCCCAAATTCATTCTAAGAGGTCACCATCACCCTGATACCAAAATCACACAAAGACACTACAGAAAAAGAGATAATTACAAGCCAATATCTTTGATGAATATCGATGCAAAAATCCTCAACAAAATATTATCAACTGAATCCAACAATACATAAAAAGAATCACACACCATGATCAAGTTGGATTCATCCCAGGGTCACAAGGATGGTTCAACATATGCAAGTCAATCAATGTGCTGCACCACAGCAACAAAAGAAAAGACAAAAAACACATGATATTTTCAATAGAGGCAGAAAGAGCATTTGACAAAATTCAACATGCATTCATGATAAAGACTCTTACCAAAGTGCATATAGAGAGAACATATCTCAACACAATAAAGACCATTTACAACAAACCCACAGCCAACATAATACTCAATGGTGAAAAGCTGAAAGCCTTCCCACCAAAATCAGGAACAAGACAAGGATGCCTACTCTCACCACTTCTATTCAACATAGTATTGGCAGTCCTAGCCACAGCAGCCAGACAAGAAAAAGAAAGAAAAGGCATCCAAATTGGAAGGAAAGAGGTACGTCTAGCACTATTTGCAGATGACATGATACTCTACATAGATAACCCTAAAGTCTCCACACAAAAACTATTAGAACTAATAAATGAATTCAGCAAGGTAGCAGGATACAAGATTAATATACAGAAATCGGTTGCATTTCTTTACACTCATAATGAAATATCAGAAAGAAAAATTTTAAAATCCCATTTAAAATAACATCAAAAGCATAAAATACCTAGAATAAACTTTACTAAAGAGGTGAAAGACCTATATGCTGAAAACTATAAACATTGTTAAAGAAAATTGAAGATGATTCAAAGAAATTAAAAGATAACCCATGCTCTTGACTGGAAGAATTAATATTGTTAAAAGGGCCATACTACCCAAAGCAATCTACAGATTTAATAGAATTCCTATCAAAATACCCATGAAATTTTTCACAGAACTAGAACAAATTATCCTGAAATTTATATGGAACCACAAAAGACCCAGGATTGCCAAAACAATCCTGAGAAAAAAGGACAACACTGGAGGTAAGGTAAGTCTCCTACGTATGAACGAGTTCTGTTCCAAGAGTGCGTTCATAAGTCCAATTTGTTCATAAGTCTAACAAAGTTAGCCTAGGTATCCAGCAAACACAATCAGCTATATAGTACTGTACTGTAAATGTTTATAATACTTTTGACACAAATAATACAGAGAAAACAAATAAACACAAAAAATAAAGAAAACGTTTTTAATCTTACAGTACAGTACCTTGAAAAGTACAGTAGTGCAGTACAACAGCTGGCATACAGGGGCTGGCATCGTGTGAACAGGTGAGAAGAGTTACTGACTGGAGGAGGGAGAGGAGGTGGGACATGGGAGAGCTGAAGGATCCTCAGCAATCGGAGATGGAGGGCAAGCTGCAACTTCACTCATGCCTGACATTGATGGCACAGGTTCTGGTTTCTTGCTGGATTCAATTCTATCTACCCTCTTGAAAAAACGATCCAGTTATGTCTGGGTAGTAGCTCTTTTTTTTTTTCTCATTATAGGTGACACGGTAGCACTGAATTGCATTCTGAATGGGTGCTTCAACCTTCATGTACCATTCTATGTTCAGGTCTTGTGCCTCAAGAACTAACAGTGCTTCCTCAAATAGAACTAACTTACATGATTAGACATGCATACACACGTTCGCATCTTTGAAAGTTTGCAACTTGAAGGTTCATATTTTGGGAACTTACTGTATAAAGCTTCTAGACTTCAAACCATATTACAAAGCTACAGTAATCAAAACAGTATGGTATTGGCACAAAAACAGATGTATGGGTCAATGGAACAGAATAGAGAGCCCAGAAATAAACCCATCCACCTACAGTCCATTAATCTATGACAAATGATGCAAGGATATAAAATGGAGAGTCTCTTCAACAGTGGTGTTGGGAAAGCTGGACAGCTACACATAAAAGAATGAAATGAGAACATTCCTTCACACCACTTACAAAGATAAACTCAAAATGGTTTAAAGACTTAAATGTAAGACATGACACCATAAAACTCTTAGAAGAGAAGATAGGCGAAATATTTTTTGACATAAATCATAGCAATATTTTCTTAGATCAGGCTCCCAAGGCAAAAAAATAAAAAGAAAAAAAGAAAAAAGAAAAAAGAAGCAAATGGAACCTAATCAAACTTGAAAGCTTTTGCACAGCAAAGGAGACCATCAACAAAATGAAAAGACAAACTACAGAATGGGAGAAAATATTTGCAAATGCTGCGACCAATAAGGGGTTAATATCAAAGTATTGTATATGAACAACACATACAACTCAATATTGAAAAAACAAACAGCCCTATCAAAAAATGAGCAGAAGACCTAAATAGACGGTTTTCCAAAGAAGACATAGAGATGGCCAACAGGCATATGAAAAGATGTACAATATTGCTAAATAGTAGAGAAATGCACATCAAAACCACAATGAGGTATAACTTATCACCTGTCAGAATGGCTATCACCAAAAAGTCTACAAATAATAAATGCTGGAGAGGATGTGGAGAAAAGGGAACCCTCCTACACTGTTGGTGGGAATGAAAATTGGTGTAGCCACTATGGAGAACAGTATGGAGGTTCCTTAAAATACTAAAAATGGAGTTACTATATGAAACAACAATCCCACTCCTGGGCGTATATCTGGAAAAGACAAAAACTCTAATCCAAAGAAGCATATGTACCCCAATGTTCATAGCAGCACTATTTACAATAACCAAGACATGGAAACAACCTAAATGTCCATCAACAGATGAATGGATAAAGAAGATTTGGTATATATATACATATATATATATATATGTATATATATATATATATATGTATATATATATATATATATACATATATATATATATGAAATGGAATATTACTCAGCCATAAAAAAGAATGATATGATGCCATTTGCAGCAACATGGATGGACCTAGAGAATATTATGTTTAGTGAAATAAGTCAGACAGAGAAAGACAAATACTATATTCCATTTGCATGTGGAATTTAAAAAGTAATACAATAAATCTATATACAAAACAGAAATAGACTCACAGACATAGAAAACAAACTTATGGTTACCAAAGGGGAAAGGGAGGGGAGAAAGGACAAATTAGGAGTATAGAATTAACAGATAAAAACTACTATACATAGAGTAGATAAGCAATGAGGATTTACTGTTTAGAACCAGGAATTATATTTAATATCTTGTAATAACCTATAATGGAATATAATCTGAAAAATAACCTGAATCACTATGCTCTATACCTGAAACTAACACAATGCTATAAATCAACTATACTTCAGTTGAAAAAAGAAAAAAAAAACGAAAAATAATTATACTCATTCCTAAGGGAGGCACATGAGGAAAAGGAAGCTGCAACCTCTAGAACCAACACTTTTGCAGTGTCTTGGTCATAAAAACTGGAACACAGAGATCGTGGGAAACAGATATGAGGGGGGTGAGGGACTGCCCTTCCTGATCTCTGCATTCAGTTCAGATCTCTTCTTTCCCAGATTCTTCAGAACTGGAAATATGATGTTGAGCAAATGAACATGTGTGAGCTCTCCCAGCCCAGGAGTTAACAGAAGTAGCCTAGCACCCAGAGTAGAGAGAGGACTTTCTCTCTCATCTCAGTAAAGAAAGAACCAAGGATGGGGCATCCAAACTGTCTCTCTGCTCACAAATACTGCATTTTACAAGTTGTCCGCAAGAAGAAGGGAGTACCCAGCACCAAGACAACTGGTTCTGACATTTCCAAAGGGATCATTTGGAGACAGGCGCTTTACCAGAGTGCTGTAGACTGAATGTTTGTGTCTCCACAAAATTCATGCTAAATCCTAGCCCCAATTTGATGGTGTTTGGAGGTGGGGTCTCTGGGAGGTGATTAAATCTTGAGGGTGGTGACTTTATGATAGGATCTGTGCCCTTATGTTGTAAAACAGCGGTCCCCAACCTTTTTGGTACCAGGGATCAGTTTCATGGAAGGCAGTTTTTCCATGAACAGGGGTAGGGGGGATGGTTCAGGAGGTAATGCAAACGATGAGGCGCGATGGGGAACGGCAGATGAAGCTTTGCTCACTCACCCGCTGCTCACCTCCTGCTGGGCGGCCCAGTTCCTAACAGGCTGGTCTGCAGCCTGGGGGTTGAGGACCTCTGTTGTAAAAGACCCCAGAAAGCTTCCTCATCTCTTCCGCCAGGGGAGATTGTTGGGTTGTCTATGAACCAGGAAGTGGGTTCTCACCAGACTCAGAATCTGCTGGTACCAGCCTCCAGAATTGTGAGAAATAAATTTCTTGTGTATAAGCCACCCAGTTTATGGTGTTTTATTACAGTCACGCAGACTGAGACAGACAGAGACCCCAATGGCATTAGCCTTCCCTCATTCTTTGCAAAGTCACATCAGCCTCTGTGAAGTCCCCCTTCTTTCCTGTTTCTTTCCTCTCAACCCCCTGCCAGATTCAACTGTGTTAACATCTTTTGTATTTTCTCTCCTACCTACCCAGACACTGGATGTTCAGAGTCTTCAGACTCTGGACTAATGCTCAAAACTTCTCTGTCTCCCCACCCTCATGAAGAACAGTTTTATCTGGCGTCAAGACAGCAGCAGCCCTCAGACAAGCCCTTTGCATCCAGTTACTGGATTTGGAATTTGCGTTGTCCTGTCACATAGTTCTTATCTGGAATGTTCTCATATTAGGGCAGGTAAAGAAAAGAGTATGAAATTTTTAAAAAGCTGGACATTTTTAGCTGTTGCCTTTTCACTGCAGTGCTTACATATCTAGGTCACACGTTCCTCTTAGAGATGAGAACTAAACTGTGACACTATGTTACATGTTTAGGGCTCTTACATTTAATTTTGATACATAGGAAACTCCAATAATCCAAGCAAAAGTTTACAAGCTACGAGTAAGTTATATATTTTACATTTCCCTCATTGAAGAAGCGTATTTCTGGCATCATCAAAATGCATCCTAAACTTTTTGTCCTTGCTCCAGGACGGTCAAAAGAAGGTGGTGAATCTGATTGATCACCTGACTTCCGTGGCTTTTGGCTCTGTGCTCTTTCACTGTCGTTCTTGGTATCGTGGTTGTGTCGCACCTAACGACAGTCTTGAATGATGATTCACTGACAAGTATTCTGTCATGAATGCGAACAGACAATAAAACATTAGCCCATTCTGCTGCTTAATGCTGCAAGCAGCTTTGAATGCTTAGTGGCTGATAAATTACAGTAAGCGTAGAATTTGGGAAAAGACTACAGATGCTGGTATGATCATTCCTGGGGCTAGAGGTAAAGGGACCCAAAAGTGAAGAAGGTAAGGGAGGGAGGGAGAGGGCGAGAAGGGCCGGGAGAGGCAGAGAGGTGTGGTCTGGACGAAGGCGCCTCCCGTCAGCATGAGCTGCTGTCTTTCCAGAAAAGCCTAAGTCACATTTCAGGACATTCTATCCATGGCCAATTTGTTATCAAGGTGGAGAAGAATTGAACCTCTGGCCCTGGCCCCATGTGTCCCTTATGTACAGGAAGGAATGCTGGTGGGACCAGAGTGACCAGTCTGTGTGCCCTCCCCCAGCACAGTTTGGAATCCTTGTGAAAGAGTCATACCTACATTGCTTACACAAAATGGGTTTTTTGCCTCTTTGCTGTCTTTTAAGCACTTTATATTGCAAGGTGATTCTGTTTATTCCATTTAGGAGATGGGGTACACATTTTTGGAAAGCCTAGGAGCTCAGTAAAAAGTTGCATATTTAAGGAGGGCTGTTGAGATAAAAGCCATGCATTTAAGAAGCACCCGGTCTGTTCTGATGCAGAACTCAGGCGTGGGGTGAAATCTCTCTAGCATGAACGACTGAACAGAGTGCTGCTGTCTCATCCCCACATGCACCCGTTTACTGCTGCATCCTTTAATGGCTCAGCTGCAATATCTGGGCAGCTTCGTTAACCTGTCAACTCAGCCATCCGCTCTTGAAGTGATGTATGGGGAAGTTCTATCTATGCTAAATAAGACCCCTTTTTGCCATTATTAATAATATCACAGTGATTCAGAGTGTGAAGCCATTAGAATGGTAATAAAAAGAGACTGTCATTATTTCAACCACAGTGCAGAAAACGAGAGGCTCTTCCATAATTATGGACATTTGCAGCTGCCAGGCTCCAGTTGGGAGGGAAAATGCAAAACAGAGCAGAGCCAGCCCAGCAGGCTGCCACTGTGGGAAAGGGCAGGCCAGGGGAACCCAAACTGTGGGCTTTCCCCCAGTCCTATTTGCCCTAAGAAGCAGAAACAGGCTTGACCTTCTTCTGATTGGTCTGCCCTGACCTCTCTCAGTTGTTTGGAGAGGAGGGCATTTAATATCCATCTTTCTATTGCATTACTGTTCATCAAACCACCCATGCTATGACTTTACCACTATATACCATATACCTCCATATACCACTACAAACTATGGGTGCTTCAGAATATTCCTTTACAATTACAATTTTAGTAAGTAGCAGCTGTTATCACATTTGCTTATTAAGGCTGTATTTACGTTTCTATTACCAAAGTGCAACTTGATTCAAGAGAACTGTTCTTTTTTTTCAGCAAATCCATATTTGGCCTTTGGTAGTTTTTTTTTTGACTTAAGCATATCATCTAAAATCCAGCTTTGCATTGCAATATTCATCTAATATCAGACTTTTTTTAACATCTAAGAGAAATTAACAGCAATTCTTCACAAAGTCTTCCAGAAAAATAGAAGATGGGATACTTTTAAATTCATTCTATGAGGTTTGTATTACCCTGATACCAAAATCAGACAAAGACATTAAAATAAGAGAAACTATAGACCATTATCTCTTATGAGTGCAGATGCAAAAATCCGCAGCAGAACACTGGCAAATTAAATCCAGCAGTATACTAAATAGATTACACACCATGATCAGTGAGATTGAACCTAGAAAATGAGGTTGGTTTAACATCTAAAAATCAATTAATGTTGTCAATCATCTCAATAGATGCAGAAAAATTATTGATATAATTCAACAGATTTTCATGGTAAAAAAAACACTCAAAAAACTAAAAATTGAAGGAAACTTTCTCAACTTAATAAAAAGCATCTATGAAAACTCACATATAACATTAAGCTTAACAATGAAACACTGAAAGCTTTCCCTCTAACATCAAGAACAAGACAAGGATATCTGTTCTCATCACTTTTATTCAATGTTGTACTGGAGGTTCTATCCTGGGCTGTTATGTCAAAAAATTACATATGATGCATGTTGCTGAAAAAGGAAGAAGTAAAAAAGTATCTCTATCTGAAGATGACATAATCTTGTACACACAATATCTGAAAGAATCCACTACAAATTATTGGAATAAATGAGTTCAGGAAGGCTTCAGGATACAAAGTCAATATACAAGAACCAATTTTATGTATATACATTTACAATGAACAATGTGAAAATAAAACTAAGGAAGCAATTCCATTTATACTAACATTGGAAAGAATAAAATACTTAGGAAAAATTTAGCAAAAGAAGTCCAAAACTTACACTCTGAAAACTACAATACATTGTTGAAAGGAATTAAAGAAGACCTAAATTAATGGAAAAGATATTCCATGTTCATAGATCAGAAGACTTAATATTGTTAAGATGGTGATACTTCCCAAACTTATCCATAGATTTGACACAATCCCTATTATGATCTCAGTTGAGATTTTTGCAGAAATTGACAAGTTGATCCTATAATTCATATGGAAATTCAAGGGATGAAGAATATCCAAAACAATCTTGAAAAAGAACAGTTTCCAATTTCAAAACTTACTACAAAGCTAAAGTAATCAAGATAGAGTGGTACTGGCATAATGATAGACTTGTAGATCAATGAAACAGAATTAAGATCCAGAACTAAACCCTAACATTTTTGTCAATTGACTTTTGAATAAAGATACCAAGACAACTCAATGGGGAAAAAATAGTCTCCAGCAAATGGCCCTGAGACAACTGGATATCTACATGAAAAAGAATGAATTTAGATCATTACCTCACAAATATATAAAAACTAACTCAAAATGAATCAAAGTTCTAATGTAAGAGCCAAAAGCACAAGCAACAAGCAATGCCAAAAGCAGAAGCAACAACAACAAAAGATAAATTGGAATTCATCATAACTTAACACTTCTGTGCTTTGAAAAGTGCCATCAATAAAGTAAAAAAATACTCCACAAATGGAAGAAAATTTTTGTAAATCATATTCTGATAAGGAATTTGTATGTATAATATATAAAAACACTTGTAAATTAAAAAGAAAAAGTAACCCAACTAGAAATAGGCAAAGTATCCAAGAAAAATTTCTCCAAAGGAGATGTACAAATGACCGATAAGCACATGTAAAGATACTCAACATCATTAGCCATCAGAGAAATGTAAACACAAAGCACAATGAGATACACTTCATATCCACTAGAACAGCTGTAATCAAAAGGGGTGATAAGAATGTTCTAAAATTGTGGTAATGGCCACACCATGCTACATATACAAAAAATAGTGAATTGTACACTTTAATGGGTCACTTGTATATGAATTATAGCTCAATAAAGCAGTATTAAAAAACAGAGTAAATATTGGGGAATTGCACCTGCCTTTCATTTCCTCTTACTTTTGTCTCCTCTCCTTCCTCCAAACTTCTTGCAAATTGTAACCCATTTATTTTAGGACTTAAATCCCATTATACAACTCTCAGAAATGACTGACTAACCAAGGTTTATGAGGTTATGCCTTTCCAGAGCAGTTACATTTTAAGAGTGTTTTTTAAAGAAATAAAAAGCTGAACAAACCAGTTTCTGCATATTTAATTTTTGGAAGATCAGCTACTAACAGAATAATTGGAAAGACATTGGAAGAAAAAACTAGTTCCTCAATTCATGATGTTGATCTGTAAGGTCACCTCAGTTCTATTCTGGAACAAAAATGAATCCAAATGTGCTTCGCTAGAACCGTGGGTCATTTTGAATGATGCCAATTAAGTCCCAGGGGAGTTTAGGGATGCTGGCTGGCTTCTATGTCACCTACAGCACCTGAGAAGTCATCACGTCTAACTCGGTTGTCGCCTGGGAGGACACTTGGTTTGTTCTGGTCTTTCTTCCTGGTTCTAGTGTTTCAGAATGATGAGATCCACATCTGTGTGTCTGGGATCAGAATGGACTTGGAGCCTGGGGCCAAATCCAGAGGTGATCCTGGCACCTGGGAAAGCAACATTTTCACTGCAGGCTTCTCTGTCTTTGAAAATACTTGTGGATCATCCTGAGGTCCTACATGAAGATGAAAAGACACTAAAAACTTACACCTTTGCTGCTTTTTTGTCTTTTGAGTACTTAAAATAAAACAAATGCTTGAACAATTTCTAAAAAAAATTCTTTCAGTGTCATCAACCTGTATTCACTGCCTGGGCTTGCCGTGCTACCCATCCTGTGCTCCGGGAGAACTGTTGCCCCCCTGGTGGACATAGCTCTGCTGTCCTGGAACCCTGAAGAGCCAGGGGCTGTGTCACCCTGTGTGGCCATTTTCAGGGCCCTGGTTTAGGCTGCTTGTGAGCCCAGAGAGCAGATGAAGGAAATGGTCAGACCACCTTTCCTTTCTCATTCCCATGTGCAAAGCAACAGCAACAACAGCAAAAACAAGCAGCAAAGATCTAAATTCCCTTGATGCCCCACAAATAGTCAGTGAAGAAGAGTTTGTGGATTTTTTTAAAAAAGCATCAGAGAACTGAAGTTTAGTATTTGGCTCCTACGTGGGGTTAGGGAAGGCCTGGTCTCTTCCCAAAGGTCTGAGATTGTAGGTTAGTGGCCTTTCCCCCATCTTTGGACAAGCTGGTCTTCACTGGCCGTTCCTCCTCAATGTAGACTGCCTGGGACACTTCAAAGAGAAAAATCACATAAAACAAAATATGGTACTAAACTATTCAGATGTTTATGGGGGTTTATCATCTAGAAGTTTCCCCAGATGGTAAAATAGGTACCTTATTACAAATCAAACTTAGAAATACATCCTAGCAACACTGGGAAGAAACCAGTTACGCTGAGTGCTGAGGCATAACCGTTGTTAAGAAGTCTCATTTTCCACCTTCATAATGATGGAGGATGTGGCAGAGGAGCCCATTGCTTGGCAGGACAAGATTTTATTTTTATATACCATGTGTAGTGTAGGAACATATAAATACAGCTTTATGGAGGAGAGTCTTGAGAGCATTAGGCCTCCTAAAGCTGACACTGTCTCTTCATTTTTCTTGGGAAGAAAATAGACATTGGATATATCCTTGTGTCTTCAATCACAGCTGCTTTGCTGAATTTCACTCAGCTCTTTACACTAGTGACTTCCCCTTAAACGCCCCCTGTATTGGTCCACTTTGGCTGCTATGACAAAAATACCATAGACTGGGTGGCTTATACACAACAGAAATTTGTTTCTCACAATTTTGGAAGCTGAAAGTCCAAGATAAGGCACTGGCAGATTCAGTATCTGGTGAGATCCCCCCTCCTTGTTCATTGTTGGCCATCTTCTTGCTGTGTCTTCACAAGGCAAGAAGGGGCAAGGGATCTCTCTGGGTGTCTTTTATAAGGACACTAATTCCACTTCTGGGGTCTCCATCCTCATTATCTAATCACCTCCCAAAGGTCCCACCTCCTAAAACCATCACTTTGGGGTCAACATATGAATTTTGAAGGGGCACAAGCATTCAGTCTATAGCACACCTTCACCTCTACTTCCTGTAGGTGGGAGTTCCATTCATCTACAGGAACAAACTCAGGCTGATGGGGTGTGTGTTTTGTGGTCATGACCCCTGTAAATAGCCCGGGGAACTTTAAGGAATAAACATGGGCTGGAATTAAATTGTAATGCCAAGTTCATCTCCATCTTTTGCCCCCTCTATAGTTGTATTTCTGAAAGCTCTCATAATATTGTTGTTATTGCCAAATGGAAAATTGGATTTTCTATAATGCTCCTCAATTTTCACATTTTTTTTTCATCTCCACTAATACCAGATTAACAAATATCAATAGCACAAAGAAAAAAATAATAAATGTGCAGTGTTCCATATAATATTCAAAGTAGTATATGCAAAATGTTTATCTCACAATAATTTTAACTCACCCTTAAAGCAAAGTATTCCTGATTTTCTCACTAGAATCAGTCCCCAGTGGCATCATGATTCCTTGACAAAAGCTCCTTTCATGGGAGGTACACTTGAAATGGAACTGGGTCGTGCATTTAGTAGAACAGAAGAGTGAGTTTTGAGTCAAATTCAGAGCTCAATGACCCCAAGCATGCATCTCAGAGGATATCTGAGGAAATCTCTCTGGTTGGAACATTTCTAGTCATCACTTTTCTTTATAGAGTAAATACGCTAAGCATTTGAAGAATTAGTAGTTCCACAACTGGTATATTTTCATGGGGTAGATTTTCATGGTTTCTATGCCTTCTGCACGTAGAAAATTCTTCTTCTCCCAACACACATCTGCCGATCAGGCTTCCACATCCCATGGCCCACCTCTGGTTGAAAAGACAGCACTTAAATTTGTACTTCGTAAAACTCTGTAATTATATCAGCCTCATTTTTATATTATTACAATTTTCCACAATAATCTTTCTAATGTATGAATCAGTGAAAAATGTGATTATGTCTTGCAACACAGCTGTCATTGCACCTTTAAAAGGTGTTCTTTGCAATTATTTTTTGCCCAGAAAGCACAGGCATAAGAGAAAAGAGTGGAGACTGGGTTATGTTATAATACATTTATGTTGTTGATGTTCAGACGATGCCTCCAAGCCAGAGACCTCGTAGCCAGCCTGGTGTTTGCTGCTGAAGCTGCACAGCCCAACACCTGGCGCTGACAGGGTACAGTGACTCTTTAAAACATCACAGTTTTACAGCTCAGGAGGAAAGTGGGCTAGAGCAACTGGCGTGATACAGGACATATGACAGTGTGGTTTAATCCAAACAGAAAGTGGGTCCAGATCTTCTGAGTCCATACTCACGGTCCTCACCATTGCCATGGTGGGAAATGCCAGAGTCTCTTAAAAACTCATGTTGAAGCTGCCAGTTGGGAAACTTGAATGCCCCTATTTTACTCAAGCCCTGGTAACCTGTGGAGAGATTTCTTCCCTCTCCAGGCACACTCCCAGGGAGATCCAACTAGAAGAAGTAAATGGAAGGGTCAAAATCAAAGCCCAAACACCCAGGATATGTATTCTCTAAACATTCCACCATTAGGGATTCGCCTCTTTGGCAATGATGCATTGAATGATCAAACTAAAGTATAATTTCTTCAATCCTTGATCTTCTATAATAAGACAATTGGCAGGAACATAGGTTTTGTGGAGAGAGCTATATTGTTAATTGTGGCTGGAGAGAAGGAAGAGCCCAAACACAGAAGATTCCTATTTTTCTCACTAGAATCATACATTAGGCACAGATTATAATTCTTCAACAGAATATTTACTATCTTACAGATCTACAGTGACCTTTATTTTTTTTCAAATTCCAGATTAAAGTGTTTTATTTCTGTGTTCTATAAATCAACTATCACATTGAGAAAATGATGCAACATTAGATTTAAGTTACTTTAATTTAATATTTTATAATAACTATAAAAGGACTAAAATTTTGGACCTTTAAAAATTGTGAATTTTGTTGTACACCTAAAACTTATATAATACTATATATCAACTATAACTCAATAATGAAAAAGAAATGTTGCTTTAATTGACATCTTTGAATCCTGAGCTTGGAGGAAAAATGCGATCCACCACCTCCTCTCCTAGTTTCCCAGTGAGGGAACAGAAAAAAATCTCTCTGGAGGGTTTGAGATGTATCAAGCCTATTCATCCTGGATAAATTCTTCATGAGCGAATGTGCCAGTTGATTGTACCTGCTCCCATGATTCCACATGCTCTCAGGTTTAAACCTTTCTAGGCTGTGTCCTTTGGTTGCCTTTTGGAATCATATAAGATTGATGTGGAAAGAACTGAGTTAAAACAGAAGCTTGAGACATTACACCTGAATTTCATAATTTACAAACAAAGAAACTGCCTCCCCAAGTTCTGAACAGCCCATTTTCAGCTTACTTGAGCCAGAATCCAGTCTTCTCTGACACTTTGGGGTCTTTTAGATGTACTCTGATGCTTCAGACGGGAAGAGGGCCACCAAGGGTGCCAAGAAAGGAAGCACTCAGTTCCAACCCAAGAGAGAAAAATGTGAATTCTACAATGTCAAAGGAAATTTTGGAAGGAGTGGTAGATACTTTGTCATATCTTTAATCAGTGTGTGTACAGCCATATGTTCTTAGAGGCTAAAGACAGCTCTCATGCTCACCTGTCACGTTAGGGCGCAATTGATCATCATTGTTTAACATGATATATGATTGTGTGAAAATTGTATACGTGAGTCTACCAAGGCAGAATCTTCGATTTGGAGTTGAACCAGAGGTCTCATTTCAAATGTGTCCCTCTATCCATGAACAAAGCTTCCTGACATTTGGTGACCCACTTCTGCTTGAAACTCTCCTTTTAAAGGCCAACCAGCCTCTGATAATGTTAACATTAACCACCTATTCGGAGAGCTTCACCACTACTTGGTTTGACAAGGTCCCTCCTATAAAGTGAAGCCGAGGATGCCCCAGGGCTCTGGGTGTGGTGTCTGCTCCCTCAGTGCCTGCTACCTGCCATTGCGCCCACCAGTCATGGGTCTGACCTGGTGCCCACAGGTCCCCCACTGTGCAGGACTGCTCCATTCTGTTGCTTTTCCTTCCATGGGGTCTTCATGTTTTCTGCCCACACACACACCCCTCCCCCGCCCCTGACAGAGTGCTTTGCTTTCACTCTTGACTTAGTAATTTATATGCAGCTCGGTTGCCATGGACCTCTCCTTGGTTTCTTTCATTGGGTCAGATTCCCTTGTTTTAGTCCATTCAGGCTATTATAACAAAAATACTATAGTCAGGGTGGCTTATAAGCAAGAGAAATTTATTTCTCACAGTTCTGGAAGCTGGAAGTCCATGATCAAGTCACCAGAAGATTTGGCTTCTGGTGAGAACCCACTTCCTGGTTCATAGAGGGCTGTCTTCTCACTGTGTCCTCATATGGCAGAAGGCACAAGGGAGCTCTCTGGGTCCTTTTACTTAAGGGCACTAATCCCATTCATGGCAACCCCATCCTCATAACCTCATATAAACCTAATTACCTCCCAAAGGCTCCACCTCCAAGCACGATCACATTGGGAGTTTCTGACTCGGCAGATGAGTTTTAGGGACGCACATCATCTGGTCCATAACAGATAGGCAGGTCAGCACTCGCTCTGAATGTTCATGCTCAACTCAGGAGTTGAGCAGGAGCTGTATAACGAGTCTTGTTAAACTCTGTCCGTGAAATCATCTGCTTGTGCCTAAGTCAGACACTGGTCAGGCCAGCAGCACCCTTCCCTAGTACCCCGTCCCCACCCACCACCCCCCGCCCCACCTCCAGATAGTGTTTCTGCTTCCAGGATGGTTTTGTGAACACAGGAAAATCTACATAGAGAACTGAACACCAGGTATTGGACACCCACTCACAGTCCTGTACACACGTTTTCCCAAGGCAGTGTTTTATTTCTGCTAATTCTAATAAATTACTCTCTTTCTAAGAATAAGAATGACTTTTGATTTTGGCAACCACAGAACAAAGAATAAGCCCATATTGTGCAGGGTGATGCCTTTTAATGGAAAGGCCCTTCTCCTTCTTCTGTCATGTTAGAAAGGCTAGTCCTTGAATTCACAGTCCAAAGTAAAACACACCCATTTTCCTCAGGATATAACCCGCATTTCCTCCTTCTAGCCAGGCATGTTATATTCATTCAACCCACAGAAGTAAATGGAAGGCCCACTATGTCCAGTCCATGTGCCAGATGCAGGGACAGACAGCTGATCTAATCCCTGTTATGGTGTTTACGGTCCAGGGAGGAGGACACACATTCTCCAGAAATGACACTTATCACCACTGAATGTGACGGTGCAGTTAGTTCATGGGATAAATCCTGTATCCTCTTGCATGTCTAATTCCATCTTGGCATTTGCTTCTCAGTAGATACAGATTAAGAAAAATTGTAGTCATTCAGATGGTACTTGAAGTCATAAAAAAAGACAATATTAATGTTCCCCAGTATAAAGGTAGAGAGGAAGGCTCGAGCCTTAGCCTAGAAGAAGAGGAGCAGGAGAGAAATCAGAAATTCTACTTAGGGTGGCAGTACACCAAGAAGTAAGCTGGTTTATGCTGTGGAATTCCAGATTTCAGGAATTGGAGGCAGGCACTGGTACTTCTGCAGATAGGGATGCGGAATATCTGGAAACAGAATGAGTGGTGGAAAATCTGCATTAGAAGCAGTTAGACACATAGAGCCCCTACTCTTCTCCAGCTCAGCAGAAGACTGGAGACTTCCCATCTGCACTGAAGGGCACCAGGCATAATTCAGCAGGAAGCCATACTGAAAACACAGAATCAAGCGAATGTCCACTTACTGAATGGGGAAGCCAAACCCCCCTGCTCTCAACTGTCAGCATGCTGGTGGCCAATTTCATGTGCCCAGGCAGCAGACTGGAAGGTCTTTCCAGGGAAGTCAGCTAGTGCAACTAAGAGTCAAGGGCTCCTTGACTTAGTTGCCCTGCAGTGAAGCCCACCACTCTACAAGCCATGCCCATACAGGGTTCTAGGCCCAGTTTTAATGTCTCACTCTTAAAAATACACAGACATCCACTGATCAGGGTACTTGGGGAAAGGGGCTATCATGAAACACAGAGAGCAGAATAAGCAAACAGGAAAAAAGGAACTTGGAGGGAACAGACAATGCCAAAAGGAAGAAAAAAGAATCTTATAGTAAAACCCATATAATCAGTGGCTTTAGAGAAATCAGTTTGCAAACACGCATAAAGCACAGTAATCTATACAAAGGGAATGTTCAGAGAGCAAAAACAATCTCTAGGCTATTAAAAATATTATGGTAGAAATAAAAAAGAAATTCAATAGGCTTTTTGGAAAATAAAGTTGAGTAAATTGCCCAGAAAGTTGAATAACAAGACAAAGAAATGAATAACCAGAAAGCAATGGAAAGAAAATTAGAAAATTGTTTTAGATTATCTAACATCCAACTGATAGGCGCTGCAGAAAGGAAGAAAGGAGAAAATGAAAAAGAAGAAATTATCAAAGAAATACAATTCCCAGGGTAGAAAGACTTAAGCCACCATATCGTAAGTTACCATGACATACCCAATATGAAAATGAGGGCTCGCCATTATAAAATTTCAGAACAATGATAATAAAGACGTTAAGGCATGAAAACAGGGATAAATGAAAATAAAGAATGGGCAATTAGAATGTCATCAATTGCACCACTAGAGTCAGGACACAGTGAAAAGATGCCTTCAAATTTCTTCAAATTATTTCTAATTTATAATTTTATGTTCAGCCAAATGATGGGTTTTCACACTTGGAAAAAAAAATTACCCTGAAGGATTTTTCTTAGAATATACTCGAAAAGATGCTCCATCAAAACTAGAAACTGAATCTTTTTTTAAAAGTATAAAATAATTGCATACAGGAAGCAGAATGTCCCTAAAGGATAAAAGCAAAGGCAATGTGAAGATAACTGATAGGATGACTACAATGCACCAGGGGGAGAAAGCAGCCTGGGTTGAAGTTACCAGAATGGAGATATGCAGAAAGAAAAAATACATATATAAGAAGGAGAATGGACAGATTACTTGATGTGTTTGAATTAATGAGAAGATGTTCTACTTAAGGAGGAAAATTTAAGGATCAATTACAGATAGAAACTCAGAAAATCAAGTAATAGAAAAAATTCAAGGTAATTATTAACTCAAGATAACACAAAAAGTGTTAAGAACCAGGAAGTAATTACAAAACCAAGTTTGAGATGTGAATTTTGACCTAGTCTTAATATTTTAAATACTAAATGCATTGTTGGGAGCAGAGTGAGAGGGCTTACGAGAGAGAGCTAAAACCTCGTCTTCAGTAGCAAATCGATACGTCACAGGTACAATGGAAAAGAATTAAGAAATAACTATATCTGACTGTATTTAAAAATATAACTATGTTGTGGTCTTAAAGTACCATTTCTTGTAAACAAGCCAAGGCTCCATGAAGAAATAGCAATTTGAGGTCTTAGGCATGAAGCATGCAACATAACATTAAATAATCCTGTCACACCAGAGAGTAAGGTAGCTGTTGAAGATGACCAGGACCACATTTAAGTAACTCGGTGGCAACATTTAACTCAGGGGCTCTCACTAGCCAAAGGCGGGAAAATTTGAGTATCAGTAGAATAATAATTGCAGTGGATTAAAACACATCAAAAATGCCTACATCCTTGAGTTCATAAAGATTTTTAAAAGAAAATGCTATTTGATCACTGTTGGAAGATGCTAGGGAACTAACTCATTCTTTTGAAAACTGGTGAATACAGGGAAAAATCAAACATCCATCCTGACTTTCCATGTAAGCTGTATCATTGGACTTCCAAATAGTAGAAGGGAACACTATCTATGTAAAAATACTCCAGCTAATAAATGAAGGCAGAATAATAGAATCAGAACATCTCCATTTTGTCAGCCCCAAGGGATGAAAGGACCAAGTTATTGATCACTAATCCCTGCCCACACCACAAGATGAAAGACAACCAGACAATTCAGATTGAAGAACATAGACACCTTTGAGGCGATCTTGTGGGGGGCAAACTTGAACTTGATCAAACCTCTAGCTCCATTTATCAATGGGCAAGAGCCCCTGCTAAATGACACCACAAGGTTTCAGTCAACAAAATCCAGACTCTGGGAAACTCTATAGGACAAACGTCCTTTTCTTTAACTAATAAATTGAAAGGAAACTAACAAAAAGAGATGAAGGGAGAATTTGTCAATTAAAGGAGTCTTTTAAAAAAAATTTTATTGGCGTATAGTTGCTTTACAATGTTGTGTTAGTTTCTGCTGTGCAGCAAAGTGAATCAGCTATACGTATACATATATCCACTCTTTTTTGGATTTCCTTCCCATTTAGGTCACCACAGATCCTTCAGTAGAGTTCCCTAAGCTATACAGTACGTTCTCATTAGTAATCTATTTTATACATAGTAGTGTATATATGTCTATCCCAATCTCCCAATTCATCCCACCCCCTCCCCTGCTTAGTATCCATATGTTTGTTCTCTACATCTGTGACTCAATTTCTGCTTTGCAAATAAGTTCATCTGGACCATTTTTCTAGATTCCACATAGAAGCGATATTATACGATATTTGTTTTTCTCTTTCTGGTAAAGGAATCTTAAGAGACATTTCAACCACTCCCCCGCTCTCTCTCTTAGTTGAAGGTCTCACCTTCTCTGACTGGTGGAAATGTAGGTCTCTGGCAGGATGTTTATAATCCCTGCTCTCAAATCTACAAATACCCTGGCTATAGTATCAACTAAGAGCTTGGACTGCAGCCTGATAACTCTTTTCAAGTACCTGATGCTATTGGCAAACTACTCCTGTATCCTCACCACTTCCCTGTGTTCTCACCTCCTAACTGTCCCCCAGAGACCAGGTGTGCAGAATTACTCACACTGGAGCCCCCTTCTCTTCTCTTCTTTTTCCTCACTCTGTTTTCTCTTTAATATATATATATTTTTCTCTCTCTCTGTCTCCGTGCCAGTTCTCTCTTCACTCACACATTGCCCTGCTTACATTTTCTAATAATCAGACCTCCGGAAACACTGACTCTGCTTTCACTGTGAACAGACTCTCAGATAGGCAACCCGCCTGTCATTATAGGTCTAGTGATTTGGAAATGACAGGAAATGAAAATGGGAGAATAATGACTCAGCTGATGTTGGAGTAGGGACATGTAGTCTGTCTGTCTGTCTCTCTTACACACACATACTCACATTAAAAAAAACTCCTCCATGTGCATAAATGACATAACTGGTATTTATCATTCTGTGGTAAACAGACCCCATCAAACCAAGTACTAAGGGGATAATAGCAACAAAGTCCTGAGTACAGGAGAAACTACTATTTAACATACCTTTACCTAATTGTTTACCCCCAAATAATACAGGGAACAAAAAGATTCCCTCAGGAATGCCAAGTTTCCTGAATCCTGTAGTTCAAACCAAGAATGAGTGAACAAAAAGCCTCCTTTTGTAAAGGAAGAAAAAGAAAGTATTTCTGACAAAAGTGATTCTGATTATATTTCATTTCTAACATTCAAATGCTGCAGGAATAAGGAAAATGAGATATTTATAGAACAGAATTCAAATCTCATATATTTCATATAGCATAAATTTAAATTGATTATTATGTTCCTTGGGAAATTTCCTTCTTCAGAATATTTAATTCAGTACAAAGTAAGTATGTGTGTGAGCTACCAGTGTATATTAGCAAGGGCGCCAGCTGGAAAGGAAATTTACGCCCGTGGTTATATGAGGAGGAGTCTCTAATGAAGGGACTGTGTGAAGCATGAGAAGGGTTAAGAGAACAAATGCTGAGGTGCTGGAGACAAGTGATACCAGAGAGCTATCACTACTTTAGAGGAAAGGGTGCTCCTGGACTCCAGAATTACCCCAGGTCCTAGAGGAAAGACCACTGGGAAGGACCACCCAGGGGAGCCGTTGTCACAGATGGACGGACAGCTGGCCACCTGAGATGTACAACTGAATGATGAGGAAGCAGGGAAGAAGCACTGGCTCTCTCTGGTCCCACCTGTGCTCCGCCTCCTGCTGGCTGAATCCAACCGGGACCCTGGTCTGGGACCCAAGTGATGGTTGGCACAGGGCCAAGCCGCCTGAGATGAAAGCAGGGCAGAGGAGGGCAGGAATGCCAGCTGGAGAGTGGACATGGCAGGACTGGAGAGTAAACAGCACCCAGGGCTACTCTTCTCCTCCTGAGTTATGTATCTGTGTTTCTTTCTGGACACAGTTACCTCAAGGCATCTGGCACCAGATTGTGATACATCTTTCTTCCTTCACTGACTGCTATGGTTGTTGTTATTTGAGCTTAATGACCTAGCTGGAAAATGCAGAGTGTTGCCAATGTTTTAGATTCAGTGTCCAAACCCAGCAGTGTTTGGGTTAAATTTCTGGTTGTCATTTGCTATTTCCACCCCACAGGAAATTAAATCCAGATTACTTCGGTGGAACATGAGCAGGTCTATGTGGCAAAAATATATCAGCTGTCCTGGTTGATCATCATTTAACTAAGTGATTTTTAGGTACAACCCTCAGGAACTCAGTCCCTTGACCATCAACTGCTTCATCTGTCAAGTTTAGGTCCATTGCACACCCACAGAGCGTATATGGGTCATGTACAAACCCAAATTCAAAGAGTGGCAGATGCTGAGCTACCCAAGGATTCAGAGATGGGTGAATAAGGAACTGCTCCTCTCCCCAGAGAGACCCAGATTGCTATGAGATCTGAGTAATAGGAGGGTTTCATCGTGAGGGTTCAAGTTTACAAATTCTTCAACTTCCAAATGCAAAACCTACTGTGCTTTATTATAGAAGGAAACGGGAAAGAATGACCCACAAGAAATGCACATCTGGACTAGGTTCCAATCATAACCTTGTCCCTGCTTCCTGTTTTAGAGTTGAACATATAGTTAGTTTGGCTCGGGGTGTGAAATAATCACATTGCAATGCCTCCTCTCCCTCTCAGCCCTTTGCTGGTTAACCCAAGAGGCTGACTCATCACAACTAGTTATTTCCCTGTCCACGCCCTGGTTTCCTCATTACATCCTCTTCAGTTATCCCGTTGTCTGAGCCAACTTTTATTGGTTGAAATGAGACTGATAAAGCTATTGAAACATCTTTGCTTCTGTTCTAAATGTGATAGGAAGATATTGGAGGGTGTTGAAGGAAAAAATGACACAAGCTAATATATGGTTTTAACCTATCACTCTGGCTACTGTATGATAAACAGCCTAAGACTCTTATTAGCCTAAGACAGTGCATTAGTGCAAACATAAGGTGTTGGTGGGTTAGGCTTGCTTGGGTGCAGTGCAAGTGGTAAGTAAGGGTCATATTTGGTATTTGCCTTTAAGATAAAGCCAGCCAAACATGCTGATGGCTTGGATATGGGGCTTCAGGAGTCAAAGCTGTTCCTCAGATATTCGCCTGAACAACTTGATAAATGAGCATATCATTGACTACAGTGGGAAACTGAGGGAACACTGGCAGGAAAAATCAGGAGTTTTGTTCCGGACATTGTAACTGGAATATTTCCTTTAGACGTCCAAGTGGTGATGTCAGAATACATGAGTCTGGAGCTCAGGACAGAATATAAACGTTTGAGAGTCTGCAGTTTCTGCAGTAATTAAGGATTAGGATTAGACAAGGTCACCTGAAGAGAAAATACATGAAGAAGAATTCTAAAGAAAGAGCCCTACAGGACCCCAAAATTTAGAGGCTGAAATAAAAGGGAACAAGAGAGGAAAATGGTCCCAAGAGGAGCCTCCAGTTAGACAGGAGGGAACCCATGTGAGTTTCATTTTTCTTTTCCTCTAAAAATGGGGTACTGTCTGTAGAAAAATGGATGCTGGAAGACAACTGTGACTCATACAAATTATATAAAACAAGACCAAGGGGGCAATCCCGTGCATTCTCCCTAAAATAGCTCTGTGCTCATCTGTGTGTGCATGCGTGCACCCACATACACACTCGGGCCCGCCTTCACAGATATGATGTTAAACCTCTGTCTGCACATTTCTCCACCTACAGCCATATAGAAATGAAAACACGTGATCCCTGGCAACCTATTCTAAATATAACCAGTCTGTTTTACTTTTCTGGAGGATCAATTTGACATTTTAATTATGTGTAAAAGTTCAACCAAATATATTACTATTGAATATTTTGACAAGGTCTTTCATTCTATGTTCTCATTGAGATTCCAGGAACCCACTGCTTGGCTATAATTACATAAAATGAGAAAACAATAAAAGAATGAGTGGGCAACTTGCCCATTGAATACTTGGAAATAAACCTTAGATTTCTGAGCTCCTGCCTCTTTGTTATCTCTTGCTGCATAACGAATTGCCCAGTACTTAAAACAGCATTTATTATCCCATTACCCCACAGTGTTCATGAGCCAAGGATCTGGATGTGCCTTAGTTGGGTGCCTCTGGCTCAAGGTCTATCAAAAGACAGTAGCCGAGGTTCAGCTGGGAGAGGATCTACATCCAAACACTCTCACATGGCTGTTGGTGGCCTCAGTCCTGGCCGTCGGCCAGAGGCACTGATTCCTCGCACCTGACGTCTCCATAGGGCAGCTCGCAGCCTGGCAGCTGGCTTCCCTCCAAGAAAGTGAGAGATGGCACCCAAGGTGGAAGCCAGTATTCTCGCAGCCTAATCTCAGAAGTGACACCCCATCACTTCTGTCTACCATATTTGTTAGAAACCCGCCATTAAGTCCAGCCCACCCTCAGAAGTGGGGACACCACAGAGGGGGTACAGTGGGTCCCTAGGTGATGCTGCTTCCAACCCATAGCCCAGGGAGCTGCATTTCTTGACACAGTGCTAAAAGACCGTGCATATATGACATGGATGCTCTGTAGTTTCAGGCATTCCATAACCATTTTTAGGCTCCACTCTGCACACGTCTGGAAATTGGCAGGCAACGGGGAAACGGTGGTGCTATATTCCCTACTGCGGTGATTTTCCTGCATCTCATCTCAGCTCAACGAATTTCAACGGAGCAGCAGCCGTGTAGCAGGAACAGGAACTTGGCAGTGTAGGTTACCTTAATGAACACTTTAAACAAGTCTTCACCATCTGTTCTGCTTCCTAATTACAAACCTACACTCATTTGCAGTTGTATCATTAAAAGTGAAATTCTGGTGAAGTGCTCTAAATGCCTGTCAAGCTTGTCCTCTTGGTTCTATAATAATTTTCTCAGTTGTGAAATCCTGAAGTCCAAGGCATCTCATTTGAGGCAAACACATAGAAAACAATATTTCTGTATATACAGTATTCAAAAGTATGGATTCCTGTCTTGATTTTCCTCTCTCTCTGTCTGTGAAACTCAGGAATTCTTTTTAAGAAGGATTTTACATTTCAAATTCCCCAAATGTCTTTGGTAATTTTAGCTTGCTTTAGGGATAAGGAGAGGATTTAAATGGAAGCCCTTTAAACAGGAATTAAACTCATTTGCACAATTTAAACCTACAGATTTCTCCCGTGAGCATGATGAGGCATTTTACAGAGTTTAACTCTGCAAATATTGTTTTACTTCTTTGCTTCCCCCTCTAAGGAATTGTTTATCAAGATGAACTCTAAGGCAAATCAAGAGATACCAAAAGATATGATACATAGCTTTTAAAATAATCTGCTCATATTCAAAAGATAGTAAGCAGTTTTGCATCTCAAAGGATGCTAGAGTTTAAGAAAGCATGGATGCCAATCACTAAGACCACTGATGTAGCTGCATAGGTAAGCAGGCAGGGATTTTGGGCCTTCTGAATATGCATGACCTGCAAAAGAGCAATTCCCAGCAGCCCTCCCCCACACACAAACTGTGAAACATTCTCCGGCAGCCCTCTGCCTTCACTGAATGCAGGGAAGCATGGCTAACACCTCCCCCATCCACTAGGTACTGGTGATGCGTATACCCTGCTAGTTGACACAGTTTTGTTGAAGAAGTGGCACATGTGTGCTTGTGCCTAGAAACCCCAATCACCTGGTCCAATGCCTTTTGTCAAATCAGCAGACGTTTCTGATTGGTAGACAGGTCAGCAGGTGGACACAGGTCAGCACTGAGTCTGTTGGGTCTGCACGCAAGGCCGTTTGGGCTGTTTCCTTGGATTCGTCAGCCTCAGAGACCATAGGTGCAGTAAGATTCCTGGGGCAGTGATTGGTCCCATGCTGCAGAACTGCTCCAGACCCCAAAGCAGGCGTGACAAGTGACAAAGAATCTTGGGGAGAATCTTGGTGGAAAAAGAGGCCTCAGATTTCCATGCAGGCCCAAGGCTCTAATTGGAATGCATCTGCATGTTCTCCCTTTTGGCCAGGTTTGTACAAATCCCCCACTCATAGTCTCACTATTTACCCGAGGATGGCCTGTCACCCCATCGCAGAAGACCACATTGTCCTAATTTTCTCAGCCCAGGCTGAATTGTGCTCCAAGAATCACCTCCTGTCCTATTGAACGGTGCATGAAGAATGAGGTCCCACACTATTTCAGCAGTACCCGATTCTGCTAAAGTCTGCTAAGAAAATAGTTTCACAAAAACTGCTACTGCTGTTACAGGCTTCTAAATTTCCTGTCATTACAGGATGCTGGAGTTTTAAAACATAAGTCTTCAAATGCAGGTGAGAAACAGCACACTAGTTAGTGCAGGTACATCGAGAGAATGTTTTTTATTTATTTATTTATTTTTTAAATTGGGGTATAGTTGCTTTACACTGTTGTGTTAGTTTCTGCTGTACAATGAAGTGAATCAGCTCTATGTATATATATATCCCCTCCCTCTTGGACCTCCCTCCTTCCCACCCTCCCACCATCCCACCCATCTAGGTCACCATAGAGCACTGAGCTGAGCTCCCTGTGCGGGGGGTGGGATGAATTGGGAGACTGGGATTGACATATATACACTACCCTGTGTAAAATATGTAGCTAGTGGGAAACTGCTGTATAGCACAGAGAATACTTTAAGGGCAGAACCTTCCAGAGAGAGAGTTTGTTGAACACATGTTAACTAGAGGTGAATTCCTTTTATTCCAAAAAAGCAGGGGAAAGTTGGTGAGTATCTCAAAGTGCTTACTCTGGACTTTTCTACATTCTGGGTAGTGTGAGAGGTTCCCATCCCTGGGGTGCTTGCTTTCTTGTGTGGAATCTGAGACTCTATACATGAAAAATTATGAAAATAGTGCTCTATAGTCTGGAATCTGAGGATAGAGGAGAAATAATGAGCATGGCAAAAATTCAGAATGGAGAGAACACAGATGAGCATAGATTCCAAAATAGAAATTGTCAATAGAAAATAAGCTGAAGATAGTAGAAAACTGCACATGAAAATGTATGGAAACAACCAGCTACATTCTCTTTGGATCAAATATTATTATTGTAATGAGTTTTTTTAAACCTATTTTTATTGTTGGAGAGTAATACTTGTTCTTTTTTGCTTTCTTTTTTAAAAATTTTATTCTTTTTTATTGAAGTGTAGTTGATTTACAATGCTGTGCCAATCTCTGCTGTACAGCAAAGGGACTCAGTTATACACATAGAGACATTCTCTTTTCATATTCTTTTCCACTATGGTTTATCATGGGATATTGAATATAGTTCCCTCTGCTATACAGTAGGACCTTGTTGATTATCCATCCTATATAATAGTTTGCATCTGCTAATCCCACACTCCCAGTCCTCCCCTCCCCCACCCCCAATAATTGTTCTTAAGGCAATTGTTCTTGATGCTTTTCTCTAAGTATTTCTTTGTTCAGCCTTTTCACAACTTTTGAGCCCTTGTGAAAGGTGACGAGGGCTCGGTTACTATTTGGAGCTCTGATGTAAGCTGTTTTTGGAGGTGGAGCCCCAGACGAAAGATCTGGAGTCCAGAATGCTGGGTTTGGTGGCTGGTTTTGTGACTTGAGATTTCCCAACAGAATCCATTTGTCAGCAGATCCTGGGAGCGTGCCACATCCCATACCCTGTAGGACAGACAACTCATCTGGAGACATTGCATAACTGGTAAAACACTATACAAAAACTAGCTGCTATTAAAAGTGATCATTGTGGAATTTGTAAAAATGTGCAGAAAGTCTCAAGTTGTGTGGATTCAAACTAACCACAAATCCCATCCAGTCATGTCTGGTGATTGATTACAGGACATTGGTGCGGGCGAGGAGACATAGCTGGTGGGAGTTGTCGAGAGGTATCTCGGCCGCTCCAACCTTTACATCCACTAGTGACTACACCAGTTGTCATGCCTTGTATCCTTCTAGCCACGAAGTGCTTAACAATGTCTAAACAAAATTTCCCGTGCTTTATACTGACTGCCATTGACCTATCTCCCCTGTATTAAAATCTGTCTTAACTCTAAAAAAGCAATTGGTTCCTGATCCTAACCTTGCCATATTCACAAGCAGAAAGCTTCCCTGTGCACGCCCGTATCTCATCTGCAATGTGGAAAACTGACCATACATTTCACCCTCTACTTTTACTTCATGAGGTGCCCTGGCTTTCCTTGTTGCAGAGCCTGGAATGCACAAGCTGGCCACATCTGGCTCATCCTGGATCATAAGGACTCAGCAAGAGCTACCTGAGATCCCCAGCTTCACCTGGGACACAAAAGGCCCCGTGGTCACACATTCTTGTAGCTCCTGCCTCTTCTTGATGGTACAGGAGCAAAAGACACCCCATGCATTTCTGGGAGGCCCCAAGGGCTGTGCACACATGCTCTTCAGTCTGGCCAGCTCTCTGCTTGGCATCTGTCACCACCCTGATGGTTCAGCTGTCCTCGACCCTGAGAGCCAGGTACCCTCACCCTCAGGCAGGTATAGGCTGTCTCATTGCTATGGCTCTCAACCCGGGTCTTCAGCTTGACAGAGTGTCTTTCTGCAGCTAGAGGGAAAGAACAAGAACACATACCTACCCTCGTCATATGGAAATGACAGTAGGTTACCAAAGGGACCTGCTTGGGTCTCATGTCATCATTCGCTTTTGGGAGAATGGGTCTTTGAGGTTTTACCTGTAGCCCTACCTCTGCATGACACCTCTAAATGGGTCGCTGGGTAGCCATGCCCGAGAAGGATCAGCATGGTGGACACCAACTGTATTCAGAGTCGCCCTCGCTCAGCCTGATTCTGTAAACCCAGGTCTGAGGGTGGGACCCCTCTCTCTCAGTGAACTGATGGCCAGAAAGTCCCAAAGTTCTTCTTGTAGACACAGCCCTGTAGGCATCCCTCAGATGTCTCCAGGCAATCGCCAACACCCACCAGGGCCAAGTGCCTGCCCCCCAAGGAATAGACACCATTTCCAAAGTGCTGGGGAGTCCTAGTACCCTGCTATTCCATAATGAAGTGTAAATCCCAGGGCTATGCCAAAAGCTTTCCTTATGCGAGCACAAATCATTGATCTGTTGAGCTTTTCCATTTACTTTTACCTGGGCATGCTGCCTCCCAAACAAACAAAAATTCCCTTTAAAATAATTACCTCCATAATAATGAGGCCTACAGCGCCCATATTCTTTAGTGATAGGAGAAAATTTTAAGGTGCAAACAAAAAGATAATAATGAGTCATCTAACGTTTATAGGGCAAGTCAGCCCTCATTTTCTTTGTTGTGTATGAATTGCCTCCTTCTTAGCAATAAATCATTCACTCAGTAAAAGATAAACATTTCATTATTATTACATGTGAGGTCCATATAGAAAATACTTACTACAAACAGCTGAAATATAAAAGATGCAGCTGTAGTAGAATTTGTCATTTCAGTTCTCCAAGTGTCAAAAAATAAATGTAAATATTGACAAGTTACTCATGCAAGCCATAATAACAGATTAAAAAAAAAATTATGCCAGCTCTACAAGGCCAGAAATACAAGATTTGGGGTGTGTTCAGGGGGTCTGTGGAACTTGTATTCTTTGATTATGAACTGCAAAGTCATTATTTCCACCTGGCGGTCATGAGAGGCATGGCAAACAGGTTTGGAAACATTGGCACTGCCAATGGCTGTAGAAACCCAGCATATTTTGTTCCCTTGTTCTCATTTTGTGCCAGTGGAAGGCAGCCTGGGAAACATTCAGAATGACAGGAATCTGGTGGAAGAGACAGGAAAACTATTTAGGAACAGATTTTAAAAAGCAAGCATCACCATTTTCTGTAAGTCAGGCATTCAATGAAATAATTTTTCTGAACTCTTATTAGAAGGGTCAAGAAGTATTGCTAAAAGCCGGAGGAGTTCATAGCAATATGTAAATATGAATGTGATTTCAACCCCTCTTTCCCAAACAGAGAAGAGAATCATTTCAGAAGACCAGTGAATGGAGACCATTTACCTGGCAAGAGAGAGTGAGGTGGTTTTGAATCCCTCCAATGTGTGTGTCAACCACATTGCCCATTGATAGTTTCATGGGTTCTTTTTTTCATGTCAAATATTAAAATAAGGGAGCCTGAATGGAAGCTAATGGGGTGACAGTACCTTTATGGGGATGTTACTGCCCTGGGAATGCAGGCAAACATCACAGAATGGAGAGAAAACAAGGACCCGCCCATTATGGTTCTATTTACATTTTTCTTATCAAGATTATTGTATACTTGGATCAAAATTACTCCACTTTTTCCATGCCATACATTCTAAATTAGGCTTGAAGCCTCCCTAGGGTGCTGCTATATCTTACACTTCTTGTATTTCTTTTATTTCCCCATATCTCTTGAAAGCCACAACAAAGAGAAACTTTATAAATACTTATTGGCTAAGCAAATGAATTGTCCATGCGGAAAGGTCGATTTTAATTACATATCTTGCAACAGAATTTACCCAGAACTCTTGTTATGGTGACATACAAGAAAACTTGAAATGAAAAAAAAAGGAATTTTTATGGGTAAAGAATAATACAAAATGTGGAAATGTGGAAATACTTCTTAGGAAGAAAATTTTTACACATTAACATTAAAAACAGACTTTATTGTAAGCTCTGAAACAGGAGGATGGAATAAAGTGATGTTGATACATAAGTTCTGTAGTTTCTTTGCTTCTGTGCACTCTTACAGTTTAATTCAATCACCAGCTTGGATCTTAAATACCTAAGAAATTACCTGTGTCTGTAGCTTCCTCCCAGCTGTTCATAAAGCTATTTAACACTGCTTTTTTTCAGTTTGTGTGAAGTTGAATGGAAGAAAATATCTGGGGTTTTAATTATGATGAACACATTCTATAATTTAATATGAAGCTCAGAGACATTTTATTCTTATTTACAATTGTAGGTGTTTTACTGCATTCATTTATGATTAGAGTTTTAGGATCACTAACTGGGCTTATCCTGCTGTTAGCTCAGCCGTGACAAAACCCTGGGATGTCATTGCCAATTGTACGCTTGGTGACACACACAATGGGGGAAAGAGGTGGTTTAGTCTTAGCTATCTATTTGGAGATGGTTGTTGTTGGTTGAGTAAAAAATTATTTCTAAACTGTCAGCTTATAGAATCAATCTTTTGTATTTTAATAAATTGGTTCAGAGAGCTGTCCAGACCCTGTTTTGTTGATGCACATGTATCCTCCTATGAGCAATTATCATCACAGAGGAGTGATTTGACAGAATTTATATTTTGGGATAAGACCATCAATGTTTGAAAGAGTTTTCACTAAGCCATCTCTCCCCACTGAGCAGCCCTGGCCATATTAGGGATGCCATAGGGCAGTTAAAACATCTCTCTCTTATGTTCTGTACGATAATGCTATCCAGAACACTCAAAATACCATCTGGCCATAGCCATTTCTATGTCCTTTGTAATACAATATGCACTGCTCTGGATAGATGATTGTTCAACATAATAAAAGTAGTTAGAGATAATTTGGTGGCTTACTTTCTGAAGGATTTTCACAGGCATAGATACTTTTGAATTACAGACAAAATCCCTCAGATTCTGCCAAAGATTCATGCCAGAGTTGTCATCATTATACATCTCAGAGCATTTGTTCTTGCCAGCAACGAATTAATGAGATGATACCACTCCTAATCTTTGAATACTATGAAATAGAAACAGAAAGTGAGGGGCCTCATTATAGAAGAAACAATTTTCTGTTGTTGCAAAGGAAGACCATCTTAGCAGATGAAACCTGAAGAGAGTTCTGGTTTCTCTAACCTTCATGAATAGAGTCTTGGCAGAAGTGAGCAGCACTGAAGTAGACAAGATCATCTCTGTCCATCAGCACTAACTCCATCCTCCCCCCGGCCCCATACACACTGTGTAGCTCCATTAACATCAAAACTTCTTTTGCTCCCTTCTTTTGCTTCCTCTGGCCATCTTGTGGGGACCACAATCATCTGGAACAATTTGAAACCTTCCTTAGGTAATCCATGCTGCTTCACGCCATGCAAACCATCTTAAAATAGAACAAAGGTCTTTCTCTTATCCTGGAAGAGTGATGTTTCAATAACTTTAAATTCCTCTGGTGAGTGATGCACCATTGAAATAAATACAAGCAGGAGAGTCAAGTTAAAAGGCACTCGAGTTCCAGCAGATCTTTAAGAAGCCATGTGAGTTTGGGTAAGTTCTTTCACTTCTCCTAGCTTCTCTGTTCTCATTCTCATGATCACAGAGGGCCTTCTGACTCTATGAATCCATGATTCTCTGAATGTCAGAAGGTAAACACATTTCTTGAAACAAGAAAACTATGCAGAATACTTTTTATTATATTATGGAGGACATGTGATCTTTATATTTTCATTGTGTATCCATCTACTTATTATTTTTAGTTACAGCTAGATGGATACTTAGGTAGGTAGGTGGATGGATAGATGCTTAGAAAGAAGGATAGACAGATGGATGAATAGAGAGATAGACAGAAAGATGGATTTTAGATATCACAGGTAATGCAAACTGGACATAGGCAAGATCCCTATTTTAAGGATCAGGGATAGAGGGATAAGCTATTGCTCAATATGCCATCTGGTCAACAATATTCATCAGTATGAAAGCACGTGTGTGAGTGTACAGTTCAGGCCATATGTTTGCATTTTGGGAATCTGAGGTGAGGGAAAAGAATGTGTGCTTTTATAGATGAGCTTTCTACTCTGGTGTGTTTCTTGGAAGAGCCACTTTTCCTGTAAAAAAAGAAAAAAATATTTTACATGATTTCAAAGTAAATAAGTTGTTTTTCAAACTTATCAAACTGTCCAATTATATATTAATTATTAAAAAATCATAAAAGCTTGAAGAGTCTAAAAAGGCAATTTAGTTTGTTTACATGCCTCTAGGCAGGACTTACACACAAACCAACAGAGATAATTGGTACCCTGCCAAATGACTATTTTTTGACCGAAGCAATTAATTTTTTTCTAATTAGTGGTGTTAGCCTAAGATTCATTTCTTATAATTAATGAGGCCAGTTGCTAGTTGCTGTTCTAATATCACATTCAGCACATGGAATCCATCAGGAGAGCTCAGCATCGTACCTTGGGCTGTGCCATCGCCAAGTAGCCACTGACAACATCTCTGAGGCTGGCCAGCGGACAGTGAGTGCCACTGTAGAAGAAAAAATAATCACCTTAAATATGCAGAATTCAGCTTCTTTATTGTTGTGTTAATTGCTGTCATTTAGAAAGCCTTTCCTGTTCTTATACCATGAATGGCCCCATCAGTTATGCCCAGAGAAACAAAGACAAGGGAGTGTGTTCTGGAAATCTGATCCAAGGTGAAGAACCAGCTAATGTATAGCAAATGACAACAACAACAGTATTGATCTTTGCTGTAGGATCCCTTTCAGGTGTCTTTTTTTTTTTTTTTTAATTGGCGTATAATTGCTTTACAATGTTGTGTTAGTTTCTGCTGTACAATGAAGTGAATGAGCTCTATGTATACATATATCCCCTCCCTCTTGGACCTCCCTCCCAGCCCCATCCCATCTTACCCATCTAGGTCATCAAAGAGCACGGAGCTAAGCTTCCCGTGCTTTACAGCATGTTCCCACCAGCAATCTATTTTATGCATGGTAGTGTATGTATGTCAATCCTAAACTCCCAATTCATCCCACCCTCCTCTTTTTTCCCCCTCTGTGTCCACACGTTTGTTCTCTACGTCTGTGTCTGTCTTTATGTAACTATGTACATGGGTATTCTAGTCTCTGAGAACTCTGGATGAACATTGATACATCGAGATGATATTTAAAACCATGATGTACTCAATCGGCCCAGCCAAAAGCCAGTTACTTTGTTCCCACATAATTGGACATGGCTTGGTTTCTGCTGTTGGCAAAAGTCATTATTGAAACACAGCAGTTCCCCACTTACACGCATAAGAACCTAGAGCTCTAGCTCTCGTATGAGTGCTTGCAGAGCTACATGGACACGGAGCAGCTCTTTTCCAAACGTGAACGCTTTAGGGAGCCGTTAACTGCAAGGCCTACTTAAGAAAAAGTTTCTAGAAATTTGTATTCAGACAGTCAATATAATAATGTTTCTCTGAGGAAGCTCTTGCTAAGAGAAACTTGAAACAAACTGACTTAGCTTGATGGCTAAACAGAAATTTAAGGGGTGTGCCCTTCTCTTCCTCTTCCTCCTCTGCCTCCTTCTCTTCCTTCTCCTTTTCCTTCCTTAAATATAATAAAACAAACCTTTCATGATTATTTATGGACAAGATGCAAAATGAAGATTTGGCCAGTAGGTTTCACCAGGAGGTTTCAATGGAAGCACTTTATCTTAGTTAACAATCCCTAACAGCCAGGTTTGCTCTAGAAAGCAAACACTGAAATAATAACAAGAAGAAAATAAACATATTCCAACACCCTTGAGTAGCAGCAGCAGAGATTTATATCAGCACTGTCCCTCCGGAGGGCTGGTGTATATTCTTGTGGTGCACATTTCCTGTGAAAGGACAAGCATGAAGCTTCTCTGCTCCTCTGGTAGCAGCTTGAAGACACTGAAATCTGATGACATGGAACAAATTGTCTGCAAAAGGGGTTCAAATCATGTAAATTGACTAAGGTGCAGACATTGGAATGCAGAACACCTGTCTCTTGAGAAACCAAGCTGAACACAATCATGTGTCATAAAATATGTTGGTATTAACCAGAGAAAGAGGGTGTGATGGGAGGAGGTGCCTCTTTCTCACTGGGTGGGAAGGAAGGTGTGTCAGCATCCTACTGGAAAGGCATGCAAACAATGTGTCATCTTGCAAATGGAAGAGTATAGTGGTTGTGTTTAGGACTCCTAGGTGAATTTATTTTTAACTCTGTAGGAAATAGAGAAAAGCAAAGCAAAGCAAAAACAGAGTAATGGAGTCTAATGCTAAAACAGAGAGCCTCACCAAGAGGATTTTCAGAGGAAAGAAGGGACATGATAATCACAACCCCTGGAGCTGACTGCAAATTTCAACAATGTCTTCTTGTCCCCATCTCCAAAGTGCCCCTCAGATGTGGGGTAAGTTGTTCAGCTCTTCTCTCCACAGCAGCTCTCAGGATGCCAGATACCTGTTGAGACCCAAAAGACTGGCCCTCAATATTTAGAAACTTTAATTTTAGATTTTGAACTTTTCAGAGAGCTACGGGTCCCTGATCCAGGTATTTTAGACATGTTATCTCCCTCTAATCTTGAAAATGCAGTATTGTTGCCGAGTCCAAGTTCACACTTCTTGCCACACAACAAGCTGATCAATCTAGAGATGAGGTGTTGGAGCAAGGAATAGTGACTTTATTCAGAAATCCAGCAGACCCAGAAGATGGGGGACTAATGTCCTAAAGAACAATCTTGCCTGAGTTTAGATGCTAGTTTCTTTTATCTTACAAAGAAGGGGAGGTGAAGAGGTAAAGTAAAAAGGTGATAAGTTGCCACAAATTTCTTGGTTCCAGTCAGACTCCAGAGAAGTTGTGTTCATTTCTTTTTTCCTGCAGTCATTCACAGGTGGACCTGGTCAGGATGTTTCCTGTGAGTTAAGCAAAGCTTAATGCTTAGGCTTGGGAGGCAGGGTTCCCAGGGATGGGCCATGATGTACACTGTAAGTTATAGGCTACGTTCCTTTAGTGATTAACTTGCAGCAAAAACAATAGAATACAAAGTTTAAAGTAAAAGAAACAGCTCCAATATGGAGTCAGATCTGTTCTTCCGTATTACAGTATCAATGTCCCTAGATTGTGAAAAAAGACCTTGCTCAAGAATAAGGAAAAGTCCTGGGACCAGGTCCGTAAGGACCCCAATGTTCCCACTCCCCTCCCAGACCTCCCTGGGCTGTCTAGTCTTTGGAATTCAGTACAAACTTGTCTCCAGGTTTGAAAACCAAAGTTTGGAAGTTAGATCCACATATTTAACGGAATTTGTATATTGTGGGGTTCGGTGGCCTGGTTGATTGCGCACAGGACTTAATACAGAACAAATATACTGGATTGAAAGTTAGGAGCCCAGCGTTCTGTCCTTCCTTTCAAACTAACTAGCTTTAAATCTTCATTTCCTAATAATTAAAATGAGAATGATATGTATTCCAGTTATGTCAGTAGTATCGTATAAATTAAAGAAGATAATGGATGCGAAAGTGCTTAAAAATCATACAGAGGTATACAAGTGGGAATGATTATCTTCCTTAATATGGTCAGATTTAGAAAATTATATAATCTAAGTATTGAGTGGAAACTAACTTATCTAGTTGAAACTTCCTCTCAATACAAGAAACTATTCTACAGTCTTTGATTCATCCATCTACCCATCCATCTGTCGATGAAAAAATTATTTACATCCTAAAGGTTGAGAATTATGTTTTATTAGGTGAGAATTTTTAGGATTTCAAGCCCAGGAGGAAGCTTCTCAAGTAATCCTGAAAAAACTACTCCAAGGAGATGGGGGCGGGAGGAACCAAGATACATAGAGTTTTTCCAACAAAGGGCAGTTATTAGGAACAAAAGATTACTGTTAATAAAAGAAAACTAGATATCTCAAGTTAAGGAATTTAGAACTTTTCTATGGTTGGGAAGGTGCAAGAGTCTAGGCTCACTGAAATCATTCCTTGAAGTGCACCTAGCTATGTGGGGCCAGTATCCTGTGTTATCACATTCTGAGTTTCCTCAGGGCTCACGGTAGGGAGTAGCTGCAGTCTAATGGCTGCTAGATGGCATTTATTTTTTGTTTCCATCCCGAGTTCCCTCAGGGCTCACAAGCTCACCATAGGCTGTGGCTATAATCGCTGATGACTGTGACATCCTTTGTTTACTGATATGGCAGACAATATTCCACTTATCACATCCATCCACTAATCTATCCATCCACACATCCACCCAAAAATTTGTTCAAGAATATGTCCATATATGACAAATTTTTATTAAGCTGCTTTTCTCCAGGCACAATGCACTAGGTTTGTGTGCTCAGTGATGAAAACATGCATGATCCCTTATAAATCCTGGTGAGGAATACAGACAGTAAACAGGTACTTTGAAGAAAAATAAGAGATTGAGATTGAGAATAAGGGCAGCACCCATTATGGAAAGTACAGTAAGTCCCCTACATATGAACATTCAAGTTGTGAACTTTCAAAGATGTAAATGTGTGTTCACATGTCCAATCACGTAAGTTAGTTCACGTGTCTGGCTTACATTGTCATGTGTGTGTGTCCTCTACAAGTGGTTTTGCTTTTGTGTACTTTACTGCACAGTACTGTATAGAGTACAGTAGTACAGTACTTGTATAAGATAGAAGTGTTCATTTCTTTGGTACTAGTGCAGAACTTCTTAGAATATGCAAACTTAGAATAAAATATTTCTTTAAAAATTATATTTCAAGCTCATAAAATAATTTCACTCTGAAGAATTTTGAATAGGAATGTACATTAGATATTATAGACATTGGATTGATATATAAAAATCAGATATCATCTTTTAAATCCTATTAGTTCACTGTGACCACATTTGTTAAAACTGGGTTTAGTATTATGTGTGGTTTTTATGATTTCTTTGGATCCATAGTACCCATATTTATTTCAGCAGACATAATATACTTGTGTGAACAGTATTACAAACCTATTACAATACAGTACTATACAGCCGATTGTGTTGGTTGGATACCCAGGCTAACTTTGTTGGACTTACGAACAAATTGGACTTAGGAACTTGCTCTCAGAAGGGAACTCGTTGTTCGTATGTACTCTCTCTGTACTGAGAATCAACTGCTGAACAGGGCTTAAGGATGCTGCAGGCTAATGTCCAGACCTAGACATACACTAGTTTACAGTAGCTTCTAACTAACATCTATTGTCAGTGAATAGTGAGGTCAATCGGAATTAAGAAGAAGAATGGATTATCTAGTATATTTTTAAAACAATTTAATTTTAATAATTTAACTAAATTCTAATGATTCTACTAGGTGAGGTCTTTAGAAGATAAGTTATATTTTCAATTAGCATAAAATCACTTGCTTCTAGTGTGCAGTGTAAGTATTAGCCTTACAATCTTATTTTTGTTATTAAATTCCCAGTACAATAGGGAGAAACCTACAGATATGTTAAGATTATGGTACTGTAGGTAACAAAAGAATCTTTGCAGACAAGATTAAGATTATGGGTCTTGAGATGGGGAGATTATCCTGGATTAGATGAGTGGATGGAATCCAACCATAGCAACGTTCAGAAGCAGGGAAGTCAGAGAGGTGCAGGGTGAAGGAGACTTGTCCAGCACTGCTGGCTTTGAGAAGGAGGAAATGGGCATGAGCCAAGGAATGGAGATGGCCTCTCAAAGCTGGAAATGGCCTCGGCTGATGGCTGTCAGGAAAACGGGACCTCAGTCCCACAACCTCAAGGAGCTAAATTCTGTAGTCAATCAAAATAAGCAAGTCTCCAGGTACTAGGAAAAACAGAGAGATAGAGGAAGGCAGCCTGCCAACACCTTAATTTTAGCCCGTGAGACCCTTGTCGGAGTCCTGACCGACAGAACTGCAAGATGATAAACTTATGTTTTAAACTGCTAAATCTGTGGTAATTTATTTTAGCAGTGATAGAAATCGAATCAACCTAGAAACGTAATGAGTGATTTTCTGTGTGGTATTTCCTCTGCTAACCGTCTCCTGAAATTATTTAGTTTGGAGAAAGAGAAAAATACACACAGGATGTCAGGTCCTTAGGCCTATAACTGCCTCCTGTCAAGTGTTTCCTCTGTGACTGAGGAGAAAGTGGTGCCACCACTGTTTGCTCCCTGCACATGATTCCTGATTCCTCTAGTTCAGGTGACCTCTTAATAGGGGCCAAGGTCACTACCAATCCTACAGCTTATGTGAATTCTTCTCTGCAGAAAATGGCAGAAATTTGCTGAGAGACTCCCATGCAATCCAGAACCTCTTGGCTTTAGAATTGATCTTTCGTTATTAGCTTCCAGACTTCCATTTTTCCCAACAGTAAATATTATAAACACAGATAACAAGACGACAGATTTCAACCTTAGAAAGGATCAAAAGACAAGTGACTTGAATATAAACTGTGTTTTCAGAAATAGGTAAGTTCAGGGTGCAGCAGCAGCAATAAAAAAATCCAGTTGCCTGCGTTTCAGGATAGCATATAAATTGAGGACCATTGCTCCAGGTTTGGAATTTGCCGTCATTTCTGGGTGACAGCTTTGTGCACCTTTCCAAGCCCTCCAGTTAACTTCTCCAATACCCGCCCTCACCTGCCCCAGCCACACCTGAACTGCTCTGGACCTGTCTGGGTTTCTGTCCCTTAAGTTCTGCTGCACCTCCTGTGAGGTGTCTCTCTGTGTTTGTTCTATTTTCTGGGCTGTGTCTGACTTGTTTCTCAGGAAATGGTCACGCCTGACTCCATCACTCTCCTCTTCAAACCCAGCTAAGCTTCAGGTTGGAAATTTATAAGTGCAGGTTGTAACCAGTATTTATACTGTACTAAATAAAAACACCCAATTTTCAAGCCAGCATTCCTTTTATACATATACTTGCAAATAGAGACCTTTCACTTGTTTTTCTAATTTAGATTTTCTTCTATTTCTCTGTTAACACTCATGGGGATGACAATTAAATGTTTCCCCAAAGTACATTGGATGGCAAAATAACCAGGTCATTATATGTCTGCCTTGCATCCCCACCCTGCTGGTTCCTTTTGCATCTTCACAATGTTCCTTCTTCGGGATCCTCCTGAGAGCCCACCAGGACAGGGGTGAAGGTGTGCAGGAGGGGCCCTTTGTGGTAGAAGCCCTATAAAGGGGAAGGTGGCCATTCTCTGTGTAATTGGCTGCAGGCTTGGCCGCAGAGCCTGGGTCCAGCAGGATCTGCCCCATAACACCTCAGTTCCACTGGGCAGCTTCTTTGAGCTTTGGGGAAGATCAGGGATGTGAGTTTCAACTGCCCCAACGAAGGTCATACAGGAAGGTCTTTGAGACCCCCAGATCTCATTCACATCCCTTGTTCTCATTCCAGGTGGCCTGGCACTCAAGGAACTCCAGAGCCCAGAGGAAAAGAGCACCCTCTGTGTCTTTCTTCTAAATCCCAGCTAATGGTTGAGAGGTGCCCTTGGGTTAATGAGGACATCCTCAGGGGAAGTGAAGCCCTTAGGGAGACCACCAAGGACCAGCAGAGTACATCCTGGTGGAGGTTTGCTCTATGGGAAAGCTGAGCTGAATCCAGTATACTTTTCTGGATGTTTTCTGGTACTTGCAAACTTGATAAAGAAAAAGCACACACTGGAAACCGGCAAATCAGGGATTTCCCACTTTGTAAGACTATCCATCAATGAGTTTTTTAAAATAGTGAGCTCACCTAGTTTATGTAGAATATGATTCCACTGTGGTGACATGAAACCTTTTTTTTTTTTAGTTTCTTATTTATATTTTTATGATGATTATCCTATTATAGAAAGGTTTTTACCTTTTTTTTTTTAAACCTCTTTATTGGAGTATGATTGCTTTACAATGGTGTGTTAGTTTCTGCTTTATAACAAAGTGAATCAGCTATACATATACATATATCCTCATATGTCTTCCCTCTTGTGTCTCCTTCTTTTTTGACATGCAACCACTGTATAAGCAAGTGAAGGACACCTGCCCACAAGTAAGTGCTCTTCAGTCAAGTATAGACTGTGGAGAGGGGTCTTGAAGTTGATCTAAGTAAAAGGGATTCCACCTCTAGTCTATGTTGCTCTGTAGCCCAAAATAAAACCGCCTTTGGACAACAATGGGGATTATATATATATATATATATATATATATATATATATATATATATATATATATATATATATATATATATATATATATATATATATATAAATATATATATACATATACATATATATATATACATATATAATATATATATTCTGGAAAGGCCGAGAGAGAGGCTGGTTCAGGGAGGAGACGAAGGGTAAGAAGGAAGTGGGTATTTCAGATCTCTCCCTTGTCCACATATCTTCTCTGAGCAACAGTGGGCCAGCTCCAAGCCCACCTTCTAGTCTGAAAGCCTGTGGGCCTGGGCTCCTCTCCTCCCCGCCCAGTCTGGCAGGTTGGCTACAGCACTTGGCAACTCCAACCTGCTACTGACATGCTAATGAACTTGAAACCACAACTGTGTGTTTCTAATCACTCTGCTCCCACCCTGTCCTCCACCTGTATGTTTATAAACCTCCTGCATTTCCTCTAGGGAGGGGCAGAGTGTAAACACTTTACTTTTTTAATCCAGATATTCATTGTTTTCAGTAATTAAGTTTGTAAAACATCCCTTTTCACCTCTTCTAAATCTAGGAGAGGGTGGATCTATATGTTTATATTTTAGAAATCACCTCAGCATGAAGCAGGTAGCTGTCATTTTAAAATTTCATTACACTTGATTATGTAAATCATCAAATCTCATTAGTAGGTTTAATAATTCCCCTTCCTCCCTTCACTGTTTACTCCGTAAGGCAAACAAATCACGGGCCTATAATTTTAATGTAATGTCAATGATTTCAATTTCAATAAAATTATAATTTCAATTGTATTCCTAATTAAAACAATTGAGTTCCATAGCCAATTCTGTGAAGCAGGCAAGGATCCTAAACTTCAGCATCAATAATTAGGAATGATAAATAGTTGCCATAAATCCTAAATATCCACCTGGTGGTTTGAGATTATTCTGGGTGAACTTTCATGAGAAAGGCAGAGAAGAGAGGTAAAATGGCTGTCAACATCCCCACCTTCTATCAGCTCTGTACTCTTCCTCCTCAGGATGTAGCCAAGGAATGATTACCTCGGTGATATTCTCTGGAGTGCCCTGCTGCTGCCGAGGTGTATCCGAGCTGAAGAGGTCCCTAAGCAAATGCTGAGGTGCAGAGAAATCATGCTATTGCTGGCTGCTGTGCCGGTTACCCAGGGCTAATGGCTAAAGCACCTTCTACTCAAAAACACGCGTTCAAGCCTGAATTGAGGAAGACGCTGGGGAGACATTTTCTACCCTTTTTGGAGCACAGGGAGACATGCCAACAGTCCCAGAATCATGATTCATCAGAAAGAGCCAGGAATGCATACAGCCAGTTGGCAGACCCCAAATTGCTGTGGAAATCTACAGCTGTGAAGAACAGAGAGAAATGGATCAAAGTATTCAGATTTTCCTTTTGATAGCAATGCCAATAATGTGTGGTTTTACATAAGATATTCCAAATTCACCAAGATCATTAGTACTCATTAATAAAAGGCATGGTGACAAAATGTCTATAGTCCATTTTGAATTTCACATCAGACTCAAGTTCAATAATAAGTGACCATTTTGACCTCTGTTTTGAAGTACAAAAATGATTTAGACCAATATATGATCATCCATCTCCAAGAATACACTAAAAATTGATTACCATTTCAAAACGTTATTTTCTATAATGGATGATGTCAGGATTTTTTTTTTTTTTTTTTTTTTTTTGGTTAGATTTCACACATACAACATCATAAGTTTCAGAAACTGCTCTTTTAAAAAAGTTACTCCTTCCTATGCAGCCACATACTTTTTATGAAAAGGGTTTTTTTGTTAGAAAAATATTCAGATTTTTAAACTGTTCCAAAGCTGCTGGAATTTCTGAATTTTACTTTGTGAATTATGATTGATGTTTAGAAATTTTTGCTGTCAAATATAGAATTTATTTTAGGTATTCAGGATGCACTTGGCCTTCACTACCAAACCCAAGAAGGCCCAGGCATTCTGTTTCACAATTAATGTAAGTGAGATGTGAAACTAATTTGGTACATAAGCATTCCAGCCTGAAAATTGTTCCTGGACCACTCATCTTCCAAATATCCATCCTGAAGCCAGAGAGTATGTTGGCCCTATTTGTGCAATAATTTTGTTTTCTAAACCAAACTGGAACCTTAAGGTCTGAGAAGCATAAATATTCCTAAGGCAACCAGGATAGATGGCTTAAGAAAACCCAGGACTGATGATCTGCAGGATGAAGGACACTGGAAGAGCAACCACCATTCAACTGCTTTACTGGTCTGGGTTCCAAGGTGTGTGCATATCCTTCCCCTTGTCCTCCTCATTCCCTTTTGTTTTCATCCTTACTCCTGAATTTTTCTTGAACCTGAATTTATCCACATCATTCTAACTCATTTCTCATTCTCACTTTACAGTCTACCCTGTGCCTGGTTTTCTTCTCACTCATTTGGTTACAATATTGCACCTACATAAATTCTTCTTGACCTTAATTGGTTTTACCTGGAGTCTCCAGGTTTTGCCCTGTCCGCACCACAGGTAAAGCAGCCACCTACCAGTCACCTACTCTTAAATCCTAGGAGGTCCTGTGTCTCTCCCCTGATCCTCTGTTGGGTTCCAGAATTAAGGCTGTGGCATACATGACAGATTCTGCCTATACACACAAAGTACATCAGAAGCATTTGTTTAGTAAAAATGGAACCAGAGGACTGGTTTACTGAAACATGATTTATTTTCAATGATAGAGGAAGGAATATGGACAGTCCTCCCTGGAGTGGTTCATTTATTCTTTATTTATTCAATTGTCATCCAGTCATGTATTCATTCAATGGTTCATTCAAACATTCAACTTACTGCATGCGTATTTATTGAGCATCTACTGTGTGAGTGTGGCACTGTCCTGGATGCTGGAGAAACAGCAGTAAACAAAGTGGATTCAAAATCCTACTATTATGGAGCTGGCTATGTCAGAAGATAGTAAATATTATGGAAAATTATAAAGCATGCAGGGACAGACATGCCTAGGAAGGGTGTGGATTCAATCTCCAAAGGGGTAGGCTGGGAAGGGCTCATAGTGAAGGTACCAATACACACAGGTGAGGAAACTACCTGAGGCCAGGGGAAAAATAACCCTAAAGGACTGGAGGGCTAGTGCTTGGGAGCTGGGCGTGGCATCTGTTTCTACCAGCCAGGCTCAAGAACCTCATGGGATGTGTGATGGAACTTCCACAGGACAGGAGGAGGGGTGGCCAGAAAGAGTGTTTGAAAGAATAATGTCCAAAAGTTTTCAAAACTTAATACAAACTGTAAACTTACAGATTCAAGAAGCGCAATGAATCCCAAGCACAAGAAACATGAAGCAAACTACACAAAGACACATCATATCTTAGTTGCTCAAAGCCAGCAATAAAGGGAACATTTTAAAAGCAAGCAGAGAGGGAACAAGTCACAATAAAAAAAGAGGGCTACAGATACAAGTGCCATTGGATTTCTCATCAGAAACAACACGAGTGAGAAGACAGCAGAACATCTTCAACTTACTGAAAGGAAACGAAAAGCTATCCATTTAGAGGGCTGTACCTCACAAAATCTATTTCATAAATAGAAGAGAACTTTTTGGTTTACATAAAAGCTGAGAGAATTCGTGACAAGAAGTGTTCACAGATTCCTTTAGGAAGAACAGAAATAAAGCCAGATGGAAATACGAATGTACACAAAGGAAAAAGAGCACTTAAAATGATACCTTCCTGAGTAAATGTATACTGCATTTTTCCTTATTATTTAAGTCGCTATAAAAGATTATTGATTCTTTCAACAAGAATAGTAACAATGTAGTGTGGAGTTTGTACCATGGGAAAGTAAAATGTATGTTAGTAATAGCACCAATGTTGGGAATGGAGAAGTGAAAGCAGGTGCTATTGTAAGGTTTTTGCAGGATACATCAAGTGGTAGAAGTGAAGGAAGTGATGATAAGTTAAAGATGTATACTACTAACCTGATTAGTTATAGCTAATAAGTAGATAAAATGGAATAAAAAGAAAGTGCTAAATTATTTCAAAAGATGGAAGAAAACAAGAGAAAACAAAGGACAGATGGGAGAAATAGAAAGCAAATATCAAGATAACAGATTTAAGCTTAACCATATCAATGATCTCATCAAACACAAATGGTCTAAACATCTTACTTAAAAGACAGATTGTCAGACTGGGTTAAAAATGTAAGACTCGAGGACCTTCAAGATGGCGGAGGAGTAAGATGGGGAGATCACCTTCCTCCCCACAAATACATCAAAAATACACCTACATGTGGAACAACTCCTACAGAACACCTACTGAATGCTGGCAGAAGACCTCAGACTTCCCAAAAGGCAAGAAACTCACCACGTACCTGGCTGTGTGGCTGACAGCATCTTGGTGCTCCGGCCGTGTGTCAGGCCTGAGCCTCTGAGGTGGAAAAGATGAGTTCAGGACATTGGAACACCAGAGACTTCCCAACCCCACGTAATATCAATCGGCAAGAGCTCTCCCAGAGATCTCTGTCTCAACACTAAGACCCAGGTACACCCAACGAACAGCAAGTTCCAGTGCTGGACACCCCATGCCAAACAACTAGCAAGACAGGAACACAACCCTACTCATTAGCAGAGAGGCTGCCTAAAATCATAATAAGGTCACAGACACCCCAAAACACACCACGGCACATGGTCCTGCTCACCAGAAACACAAGATCCAGACTTATCCACCAGAACACAGGCACCAATCCCCTCCAGCAGGAAGCCTACACAACCCACTGAACCAACCTTAGCCACTGGGGGCAGACACCAAGAACAACAGGAACTACGAACACACAGGCTGCGAAAAGGAGATCCCAAACACAGTAAGTTAAGTAAAATGAGAAGACAGAGAAATACACAGCAAATGAAGGAGCAAGGTAAAAACTCACCAGAGGAAACAAATGAAGAGGAAATAAGCAGTCTACCTGAAAAAGAATTCAGAGTAATGATAGTAAAGATGATCCAAACTCTTGGAAATAGAATGGAGAAAATACAAGAAACGTTTAACAAGGACCTAGAAGAACTAAAGAGAAAACAAACAATGATAAACAACACAATAAATGAAATTAAAAATAATCTAGAAGGAATCAATTGCAGAATAACTGAGGCAGAAGAATGGATAAGTGATCTGGAAGATAAAATAGTGGAAATAAGTACTACAGAGCAGAAAAAAGAAAAAAGAATGAAAAGACTTGAAGACACACTCAGAGACCTCTGGGAAAACAATAAACGCACCAACATTCAAATTATAGGGTACCAGAATAAGATGAGAAAAAGAAAGGGACTGAGAAAATATTTGAAGAGATCATAGTTGAAAACATCCGTAATATGGGAAAGGAAATAGTCAATCAAGTCCAGGAAGTGCAGAGAGTCCCTTACAGGATAAATCCAAGGAGAAACACGCCAGACACATATTAATCAAACTATCAAAAATTAAAAACAAAGAAAAAATATTAAAAGCAGCAAGGGAAAAGCAACAAATAACATACAAGGGAATCACCGTAAGGTTAACAGCTGATCTTTCAGCAGAAACTCTGCAAGCCAGAAGGGAGTGGCAAGACATATTTAAAATGATGAAAGGGAAAAAATTACAACCAAGATTACTCTACCCAGCAAGGATCTCATTCAGATTTGAAGGAGAAATTAAAAACTTTACAGACAAGCACCCAACATAGGAGCACCTCAATACATAAGGCAAATGCTAACAGCCATAAAAGGGGAAATCGACAGTAACACAATAATAGTAAGGGACTTTAACATTTAACCAATGGACAGATCATCCAAAATGAAAATAAACAAAGAAACACAAGCTTTAAATGACACATTAAACAAGATGGACTTAATTGATATTTATAGGACATTCCATCCAAAAACAACAGAGCACACTGTCTTCTCAGGTGCTCATGGAACATTCCCTAGGAGAGATCATATCTTAGATCACAAATCAAGCCTTGGTAAATATAAGAAAATTGAAATCATATCAGGTAACATTTGCAACCACAACGCTATGAGACTAGATATAAAATACAGGAAACAAAGTGTGAAAAATACAAACACATGGAGGCTAAACAATATGCTACTAAATAACCAAGAGATCACTGAAGAAATCAAAGTGGAAATCAAAAAATACCTAGAAACAAATGACAATGAAAACAAAACCACCCAAAACATATGGGATGCAGAAAAAGCAGTTCCAAGAGGGAAGGTTATAGCAATAAAATCCTACCTCAAGAGACAAGAAAAATCTCAAATAAACAACCTAAACTTACACCTAAATCAATTAGAGAAAGAAGAACAAAAAAACCCCACAAAGTTAGCAGAAAGAAAGAAATCATAAAAATCAGATCAGAAATAAATGAAAAAGAAGTGAAAGAAATGATAGCAAAGATCAACAAAACTAAAATCCGGTTCTTTGAGAAGATAAACAAAATTGATAAACTATTAGCCAGACTCATCAAGAGAAAAAGGGAAAAGACTCAAATCAATAGAATTAGACATGAAAAAGGAGAAGTAACAAATGACACTGCAGAAATACAAAGGATCATGAGAGATTACTACAAGCAACTATATGCCAATAAAATGGACAACCTGGAAGAAATGGACACATTCTTAGAAAAGCACAAGCTTCGAGACTGAACCAGGAAGAAATAGAAAATATAAACAGATGAATCATAAGCACTGAAATTGAAACTGTGATTAAAAATCTTCCAACAAACAAAAGCCCAGGGCCAGATGGCTTCCCAGACGAATTCTATCAAACAATTAGAGAAGAGCTAACACCTATCCTTCTCAAACTCTTCCAAATTATAGCAGAGGGAAGAAGACTCCCAAACTCATTCTACAAGGCCACCATCACCCTGATACCAAAACCAGACAAAGATGTCACAGAAAAAGAAAACTACAGGCCAATATCTCTGATGAACATAGATGAAAAATCCTCAACAAAATACTAGCAAACAGAATCCAACAGCACATTAAAAGGATAATACACCATGATCAAGTGAGGTTTATCCCCGGAATGCAAGGACAATTCAAAATACGCAAATCAATCGTTGTGATACAGCACATTAACAAACTGAAGGATAAAAACCATATGATGATCTCAATAGATGCAGAAAAAGCTTTTGACAAAATTCAACACCAATTTATGATAAAAACCCTCCAGAAAGTAGGCATAGAGGGAACTTACCTTAACAAATAAAGACCATACATGACAAACACAAAGCCAACATTGTTCTCAATGGTGAAAAACTGAAAACATTTCCTCTAAGATCAGGAACAAAACAAGGTTGCCCACTCTCACCACAGTTATTCATCATAGTTTTGGAAGTTTTAGCCACAGCAATCAGAGGAAAAAAAGAAATAAAAGGAAACCAAATCGGAAAGAAGAAGTAAAACTGTCACTTTTTGCAGATGACATGATACTATACATAAAGAATCCTAAAGATGAAACCAGAAAACTACTAGAGCTAATCAATGAATTTGGTAAAGTAGCAGGATACAAAATTAATGCACAGAAATCTCGTGTATTCCTATACACCAATGATAAAAAATCTGAAAGAGAAATTAAGGAAACACATTTACCATTGCAACACAAAGAATAAAATACCTAGGAATAAACCTACCTAAGGAGGCAAAAGACCTGTATGCAGAAAACTATAAGACACTGATGAAAGTAATTAAAGATGATACAAACAGATGGAGAGATATACCATGTTCTTGGATTGGAAGAATCAACATTTGAAAATGACTCTACCACACAATGCAATCTACAGATTCAATGCCATCCTGTCAAACTACCAATGGCAGTTTTCACAGAACTAGAACAAAAATTTCACAATTTATATGGAAACAAAAAAGACTCCTCATAGCCAAAGCAAACTTGAGAAAGAAAAATGGAGATGGAGGAATCAGGATCCCTGACTTCAGGCTCTACTACAAGGCTACAGTAATCAAGACAGTATGGTACTGGCACAAGCACAGAAATATAGATCAATGGAACAGGATAGACAGCCCAGAGATACACCCACACACATATGGTCACCTTACCTTTGATAAAGGAGGCAAGAATATACCTTGGATAAAAGACAGCCTCTTCAATATGTGGTGCTGGGAAAACTGGACAGCTACATGTGAAAGAATGAAATTAAAACACTCCCTAACACCATACACAAAAATAAACTCCAAATGGATTAAAAACCTAAATGTAAGGCCAGACACCATAAAACTCTTAGAGGAAAACATAGGCAGAACACACTATGACATAAATCACGGCAAGATCCTTTTTGACCCACCTCCTAGAGATATGGAAATAAAAACAAAAATAAAGAAATGGGGCCTAATGAAATTTAAAAGCTCTTTCACAGCAAAGAAAACTCTCAGAACAGGAGAAAATATTTGCCAATGAAGCAACTGACAAAGGTTTAATCTCCAAAATATACAATGCAGCTCAATGTCAAAAAAACAAACAACCCAATCCAAAAATCGGCAAAAGATCTAAATAGACATTTCTCCAAGGAAGATATACAGATTGCCAACAAACACATGAAAGGATGCTCAACATCACTAATCATTAGAGAAATGCGTATCAAAACTACAATGAGGTATCACCTCACACCGGTCAGAATGTCTATCATCAAAAAATCTACAAACAATAAATGCTGGAGAGGGTGTGGAGAAAAGGGAACCCTCTTGCACTGTTAGTGGGAATGTAAATTGACACAGCCACTATGGACAACAGTATGGAAGTTCCATAAAATACTAAAAATAGAACTACCATACAACCCAGCAATCCCACTACTGGGCATATACCCTGAGAAAACCATAATTCAAAAAGAGTCATGTACCACAATGTTCATTGCAGCACTACTTACAATAGCCAGGACATGGAAGCAACCTAAGTGTCCATCATCGGATGAATGGATAAAGAAGATGTGGCACATATATACAATGGAATATTACTCAGCCATAAAAAGAAACAAAATTGAGTTATTTGTAGTGAGATGGATGGACCTAGAGTCTGTCATACAGGGTGAAGTAAGTCAGAAAGAGAAAAACAAATACCGTTTGCTAACACATATATATGGAATCTAAAAAAAAATGGTTCTGAAGAACCTAGGAGCAGGACAGGAATAAAGACTCAGATGTAGAGAATGGACTTGAGGACACGGGGATCGGGAAGTGTAACCTGAGACGAAGGGAGAGAGTGGCATGGAAATATATACACTACTAAATGTAAAATAGATAGCTAGTGGGAAGCAGCCACATAGCACAGGGAGATCAGCTCGGTGCTTTGTGACCACCTAGAGCGGTGGGATAGGGAGGGTGGGAGGGAGATGCAAGAAGGAGGTGATATGGGGATATGGGGACATATGTATACATATAGCTGATTCACTTTGTTATACAGCAAAAACTAACACACAGCTGTAAAACAATTATACTCCAATAAAGATGTTAAAAAAAATGTAAGACTCAACTATATGTTATCTACAAGAAAAATGCTTTAAGTAAGAAGACAGAAATGAGTAAAAAGTACAAAATTTTGAAATATGTATACAATACTAACAGCATTTAAAAAAAAAAAAAAACCTGGAGTGGCTAGATTAATAGGATACAAAGCAGATTTTAGAGTAAAGAATGTCACAAGGTGTAAGAAGATTATTGCATAAAGATCAAAGATCAGTTAATTAAGATGGCATATTAATTCCTAATTTTTTAATGCATCTAATAGCAGGGCTTCAAAGGACATGAAAGAAAAACTATAGAACTATAAAAAATATAGAAAAATATGCAATTTTAGTCAGAGATTTTAATAGCACTTTCTTAATGATTGATACAAACAATAGACATAAAATCAGTTATGACATATAAGATTTGAACAAAATATCAACCAATTTGACATAATCGACATTTACAGACCACCCTATCCCACAACAACAGAATGCGTGTTCTTTCTGTATTCACACGGGTGATTTACCAAGATAGGTCATATTCTGGGCCATAAAAGATGTCTTAACCAATTGGAAAAGATTTAAGTCCTACCAAAGTAGTTCTCTGGCCACAGTGGAGTTAATTTAGAAATCCATAATGGAAAGACCTAAATACTCCTTGGATATTTGGTGGAGGAACGTGCCAGACCGAGGACATAGGAACAAAAGCTCCTAACTAGGAGCCTGTTTGCCATGTCCATGCAGGAACAAGAAGGAAACATGGCTGGAACGTGGGGAGAAAGGAGGGAAAAGTAAAAATAGTACCTGAGAGGCAGTGAGAGTGGAAGTAGATTTGTAAGTCTTTCTGGAAACTATGAAAGTGTGAACTTACTCTGATTGAGATAGACACTACCAGAAGGTTTAATGTAGAAGAGTTAAAAGATCCCTCCGGTTACTAAGTGGATGATAGAAATTGTAGAGTACTGGGTGGACAAGAGAACAGACTCAGGGAAACAAGTTAGGAAGCTCTTAAAATAACCTGGATGACAGGAACTGAGACCAACGTTGTGATAAGAAACAGTCGTCTTCTAGATATATTGGGAAGCTAGAGTTCACAAGGCTTTTCTAGATTAAAAATAGGGAGCAAGAAAAGTCAATGTTGATTCTAATATGTTTGACTTGAGCAATTTGATGGACAGAGTTACCACTTTCCAAGACAGGGAAGATGGTGGTGGGAGTTGGGTGAGGTGGAAGCAATGAAGATTAGGTGTTTGATGTTGTTCATGTTAAATTTCCTATTCAACACCCAAGAGGAATGGTCAGGTCGATGGTTTCATATAGATTTCATAAAGAAGTGTTTTCAATTAGAGGTGAAAGTCTTCAAGTTTTCTGGGTATAGATAATTAAGTCCACAAGACTTGATGTGATAAATAAGCATAAAGAAGGATTCTAAGACGTAGGGAAATCAAACCTTCTAAGTTGGAGGGATAAAGAAAGAACCAGCAAAGGACCCTGGGAGGGAAGGAAGACTGGAGAGTTGCAGAGCCTTGGGGCCCGAGAGGAGGACATGGAAGGAAGAAAGAGTGACAACTGTGTCACACACTGCCAGGTCCAGTGAGATTAGTGCTGTGCATGTGTGTTGTGTGTAGAGAGCAGAGGTCTGGGTCAGAAAGATCTGTTGTAGAAGGCTGGTGCATCTCTTAGTATCTGTGCACAAAGGCGAAGTGCGTACTCCCCTAGAAAACAGAGATGATCCGTATTGCTGAGACCCATTACCAGTGCATCCCAGATGCCCAGATACCCAGTTCTCCATTCCTTCCCCTCTCCTACAGAGGGAAGAATGCCCAAGTGAATTATTTTGGCCAATGCAATATGACACGTTTTTGGAAGCAACTAAAGGCTATTTTGTGATTTTTCCATGTTCTCTTCCCTGCTACAGTGACTAGAAAAGCAGGTGTGCAGATAGAAACACCACAATAGTGAAGCAGGTCTGGACTTTAGTCTAACCCATGGCAGAAGCGATTTTGACAAGCTGACAGCTCCGGACTAACTGGGAACAAGAAATGAACTGAGGTTTGGTGCTATTTGTTACTTTAGCAAACTCTGCCCTTTCCTGACAGTGCAATTGCTCACAGGATTACTGTGATGGTTAAATAAGGGAGAGCTTGGAAAATGGCCAGCATGGACCCATGGACAGCAATCTCACCCCTCAGAATATTTTTAAGTCCAGACCATATAGTTTTGTTTAATGACTCCCAGAGCCTTTTTATTCATTGAATCAATGTGCGTGTGTGACTTGGATAGGCAATACTCTAAGAACGGCTCTCGTTTTTCCCCTATTCAACCAGAGCTAGCAGACACCAAACATCAGACTAGAGTAAGTCCCCTACATACGTACAAGTTCCATTCTGAGAGTGCATTCGTAAGTCCAATTTGTTCATAAGTCTAACACAGTTAGCCTAGCTACCCAACTAACACAATCGGCTATATAGTACTGTACTGTGATAAGTTTATAATACTTTTCACACAAAAAATACAGAAAAAACAAACACAAAAAATAAAGAAAACATTTTTAATCTTACAGTACAGTACCTTGAAAAGTACAGTAGTGCACTACAACAGTTGGCACACAGCGGCTGGCATCGTGTTAACAGGCGAGAAGAGTTACTGACTGGAGGAGGGAGAGGAGGTGGGAGATGGTAGAGCTGAATGATCATCAGGAATAGGAGACGGAAGGCAAGCTGCAATTTCACTCACGCCTGACGTTGATGGCACAGGTTCTGGTTCCTTGCTGGATTCAATTCCATCTACACTCTTGAAAACATGATCCAGTGATGTGTGGGTAATAGCTCTTTTTTTTCTCATCATAGATGACACAGTAGCACTGAATTGCATTCTGAACAGCTGTTGCAACCTTTGTGTCCCATTCTATGTTCGCGTCCTGTGCCTCAAAAACTAACAGTGCTTCCTCAAATAAAGAAAATCCCCTTGCCGTTTCCTGCACCGTGAATCTCTTCAGTTCTTCAGTTACTTCTTCCTCTTGTCTCTCTTTGTCCTTTCTCTGGGCCTCCAATTCCATCAGGTCTTCATTAATAAGTTCCTCGTGTTGCTCAGAAAGGAGTCCAATGAAGTTGTCCTCCTGCAGATCTAGCTGGAAATAAAGATACTGAACTACTGTACTCTATACAGTCCTGTACAGTACACAAAAGTGCAACCACTTGTAGAGGATGCACGTGTGTGACAAAGTAAGCCAGATATGTGAACTAACTTACGTGATTGGACATGCAAGCGCACGTTCACATCTTTGAAAGTTTGAAACTTGAAGGTTCATATGTAAGGGACTTACTGTCCTCTGTGCTAAGTAGCACAGTGGTGACTGGCTGAGTGGCCATTTAGACTTTCCCCACAGAGTCTGCTGGACCAGTTGCCCAAGGCTCCCCTACCGGCAGAGCTTCCGGGGTGGATGGAGGGTCTGCCTCCCTCATCTCTCCCTCTCTCTCATCACCTGCAAATGACCACCCACACAGCTCTCCTTTTCTCACACACACACACACACACACACACACACACACACAGTGCTCGTAATGCCATAAGCCACATCAGCAAATTCGCAGCTCTCCTTTGCTGCCTTTGACCAGCCTTGCAGGCAGAAGTGGCTTGGAGACCTCACAGCTCCACCACCTAGAGGCCCTTGTCTTGCCGACCCTATGACAGACAGTCAGGTTTGAATACCTCCCTTGGTGACTAGTGTATGGGACCAAATCTCTGAGCTGCTCAGCCTGATGGTCCAACCTGTTTACTCCCCAGTAGCATAAAACAGAAACATTCACAGGACTCCTTGGCATTGTTGTCTTCTTCTTTTTTTTTTTTTTTTTAACCTTCTGTGCCTCAGGTACCAGACATGCATTTATTTATTGAATCTACATTTAAGTCGTAGGTAGTATCAGTGAAAGAGGTCATGTGGGAAACTAGCAAATTTTTTTTTAAAAAATCATAAGGAAAACTCTCATAGCCTTGCACCATAGATAAGTGTCCTTCTGATTATGTCCATTTTAATATATTTTTTTAATTTTTAATTTATATTGGAGTATAGTTGACTAACAATGTTGTGTTTGCTTCAGTTGTAGAGCAGAGAGATTCAGTTATACATATACATGTATTTATTCTTTTTCAAATTATTTTCCCATTTAGGTTATTACAGAATATTGACCAGAGTTCCCTGTGCTATACAACAGGTCCCTGTTGGTTATCCGTTTTAAATATAGCAGTGTGAACATGTCAGTCCCAAACTCCCAATCTGTACCTCCCCCCAGCCCTTCCCCCTAGTAACCGTAAGCGTGTTCTCTAAGTCTGTGAGTCTGTTTCTGTTTTGTAAATAAGTTCGGCAGCAACATGGATGGACCTGGAGATGATCACACTAAGTGAACTAAGTCAGACAGAGAAAAACAAATAACATATGATATCGCTTATATGTAGAATCTAAAAAAATCATCGTTGTCTTCAAACTGCCTTTTCTTTGTGTTCTTCAGTTCACATCCTTTATGTTGGAACAATTAATGGAAGGCAGGTCTACTTGGATCAGACAAAACTCACCTCCGAAGGGAGCATGTGGAGTTGAAGACACATTTTGCTTACATCAGGGTGAGTCCACCTTTGGACACACAGGGCCTGGTCCTCCAGCCAGGGGACACGTGTAGTCTGGAGAACACTTGAGGGCAATTCCCTGCCCCAGGAGGGATTCACGGGGTGCTGCAGAAAAGCACACTCACTAAATCACAAACAGGAGGACGCTAGTGAAGCCTCCACTTATTTATTCAAGGCTGTTTGTGCATAAGCCACACACCGTTAAGCAGATGCCACACGCTCAATTTTACAACACATAATGCAGCACACGGGGGATGAGAGGTGGGGGGAGAGCACGAATCAGGGCTGTTATAAAAGTTCAGTACTCGGGGATCCTCTGCTAATGTGCACGATGTCGATAAAAGCGAGGCTGAGTTGTTTGTGAGCCTTGTTCAGCTCTGCTCTGGTGTAGTTTAAGGCTTGATGGATCGAACAGAATAACCCAGAGCTCATTTCACCCAGGCCTACCAGGCTGTTCCAGCGATGCTGTGCATTAGAATGCTGCTTACAATCTCCAGGACAGCCGGCTGGCTGCTCAAATTCCCGTACAAAATGACTCTCCAGGTCCAGAATGGTTTATTTAGGTTTTGCTTAGAGTTTTGCCCAGGTTGGATATATTTGTATATCTGCAGCCAGGTTTAGAGACCATTAAAAACACAGCTGTTCGAGTGAGGACTTGGCATGCAAAAGCAAATCACTGGACACACAAGCACACACACACATCTTCTGCATGAAATTACTGGGAAGTTTCAGGGAACATATTCATAGGAGTATTTTGGCTTTTCAAACACTCATTCACCAAATATTTATAAAGGATGAACTCTGTGTCTGACCCTACCCGGAGGCAAGGGAGAGGGCAGTGAGAAACTGACAAAGCCACGTTCCAACCTTGGTCACAGTTTTTTCTGCCTCCATCTTGGGACCATGAGATGCTGATTCTTCGAGATGACACATGGCCTTTAACCAATGAAAGGACAAGGACATGTGACCAAGGAGCAGCTATCATTCTCTTTAACCAAAAGGAAACTGCTCCAAAGGGGGAGACACACAGGTGCCTACATACATTTGTCATCCTGAACATCATCAAAACATTTTCATCATGTCCTGTTTCTTCTTCATCCTTTTCTCATTCCTAATATGGAATCAATGAACATTTTCTAGTTTGCAATAGAAATTGAAAAACAATGATGTGGGTCTTTTTTAGGCTCTAAGGTAATGTGGGAATGGAATACTCCTAGAGCATCCCTACCCAGACAATCCCTGGGGTCTTGTTAATCCAACTCTACAATCTACAGAGTGGAAAGAAAGATGGCATATTACCCAATGGATTCCAGTCTTGTATACAGTTATTCTGCATGGCAAATCATTGCTTCATCTACTCCCAGTTCCCAGATGCACAAACAGTTGTTTGGGCAAAAGATCCTTACATCTCTCTGTGGCAACCTACCAAAAGTTACAACAGATTCTGATGCACCTGCATTACAAAAGGAAAGATGTTTTTTATTCCAGGGAAATTAAATGGTGGGGTGGACAAAAGTAAAACGGTCACAGGGAGAGAAGTGATCATGACATGTTGCTCTGCTGATGAAACTGTTTTGATACGTATTGAATTTTTTAAAATTCTTTTTCAAATTCTTTCCCCAATTAGGTTGTTACAGAATACTGAGCAGAGTTCCCTGTGCTCTACGGTAGGTCCTTGTTGGTTATCCATTTTAAATATAGCAGTGTGTACATGTCAGTCCCAAACTCTCTAACTATCCCTCCCCTCAACCCTTCCCCTCTGGTAACCATAAGTTTGCTCTCTAAGTCTGTGAGTCTGTTTCTGTTTTGTAAATAAGCCAATTTGTATCATTTTTTTTAGATTCCACATATACGTGATATCATACGATATTTCTCTTTCTCTGACTGACTTACTTCACTCAGTATGACAGTGAAACTTAGAAGATATTCTAGATATTCTTTGCCAAAACAAAACAAAACAAAATAAACACCTTAGAAGTAAGGGAAAGAGCCATAAAAGATAAGCATTAAACTATGAATTGAGACATTAGGCATGCATAATTAAGAAGATGGGCATGGAACGATGAATGAAAAGAGGAGAATTAACCTAAATTACATGGCTACATATTCGTATATAATGAAACCAGCACTTTGATCCTGCTGTTTTGGGACTTGCAGCATCTAAATTTATCACTGTTTGGATTCTTCCAAATAACACCAGCCAATATCCTGCCTCACAAGGGATGGTGGGGACCCTTGAGCTAACATGTCTGAAGAGCTTAATATTCTGGGGATGAAAGGATTCATATGAACATGAGATATTATCAAAGCTAAACACATTTTAAAGCCCCGGGACTCCAATTGAGTTTCCTTTCCTCACAGGCCTGCTGAATAGTTTCAGTGTCTCCAACATGACTTTGCAGTTTTATTAAAGATGGCTGGAAGATCAAAAGGCTGAAAGCTTAATGCATAGAGACATGTGATTGAAGGATAGGATTAGCCAAGCCATACCAACGTGACATTGTTTTATTAGATATCCTTTTATAAACTAATTTTATTTAAAAAGTTTTAAATACAGATAACTACCAAGAATAGGAAAAGAAAACCCATATTCCTTCATTTATAATTAACAGTTGACAGTTGTATACTATTTGATTACAGTCTATTTAAACACATGAAATATTAAAGCTATAGCTAAAATCACTTCCTGTGGCCCCCACCAGCAGGAGTCCCGTGCACCCCAACTTCTGTGCTAAGAGTCAAGTGTCAGAAGAAAAAAAAGTATACTATTCTGTTTTTTATATTTACTGCATTTCTATATTTCTTGCATAATATATTGTACTCCTAAAATTATATACTATTTTGTGTCTACTGTTAATTTGGGAGGATATGACACTATACTTACTGGTGTCCATTTTGCTTTTTTGTTCTCCATTTTTTTTTGAGATATGTCTGCCCTGTTATGGAAACATACATACCACAGTCAAGCTAGTGCATTAAAACTGGTGCCATATTAGGTATCCTACCTCCAACTAATAAACATTCCATTTGTCTCTGAACTTTCAGTATTACAACCATGCTGCAATAAACACTCTTTTGCATATCACTTGGTGTTCGTGTGCACACTTTCATCTAGGTTATGTAGTTATGTGTCCAGAAGTGGATTGATTGCTCGAAGGACATGCACATTTTTTGTTTTTTCAGTATGCTGATGCACTATCTCCACAATAGCTGGACTAGCTAGACGCCCCCATGCTGAGCAGAAAAGGCCATTTCCCATCCTTTCTGACCAACATATACTCCATCATACTTTTAATCCTGTTGTAAAAATAGAATATCCTTGATGTTTGAATGTGCATTTCTCTGGTTATTAGTGAGGGTGAGCATCTTTTCAAAGATGTGATAGATACATTTCCTCTGTGAGTTGATCATTCATTTACTTTTCTTATCAATTTCTAAAAGTCCTTCATTTATTATGCATATTTACCTCTTGCCTGTTACATACATTGAAATTATCCTTTTTTCAAAATGTTACTTGTATTTTAAACATTTACAGTGTCTTTTGAGATATTAGAGTTTTATATTTTGAAATAATCTAATTTACCTATAATTTTATTTTTATTTTTTTAAAATTTTTATTGGAGTATAGTTGATTCACAATGTTGTGTTAGTTTCAGGTGTACAGCAAAGTGAATCAGTTATACATATTCATATATCCACTCTTTTTTAGATTCTTTTCCCATATAGGCCATTTCAAAGTATTGAGTAGAGTTCCCTGTGCTATACAGTAGGTCTTCATTAGTTATCTATTTTATATATAGTAGTGTGTATATGTCAACCCTAATCTCCCAATTTATCCCTCCACTCCTACCCCCTGGTAATCAAAAGTTTGTTTTCTACACCTGTAACTCTATTCTTATTTTGTAGATGAGTTCATTTTTACCCTTTTTTGTAGATTCCACATATAAGTAATATCATATGATGCTTGTCTTTCTCTGTCTGACTTACTTCACTCAATATGATAATCTCTAGGCCTATCCATGTCACTGCAGATGGCATCATTTAGTTCTTTTCTATGGCTGAGTAATACTCCATTGTATATATGTACCACATCTTCTTTATCCATTCGTCTTTTGATGAACATTTAGGTTGCTTCCATGTACTGGCTATTGTTTGTTTGAGGTTTGGTGTTTAAATAATCAGAACAAACTAGAGAAGAATAACTTTATAACATCCAGGACAAAAGAACATTGTCTTAGAGTTCTTCTTCACTTTTAGTTTCTAAATCCAACTGGAATTATTTTTGTGTACTGTGTAATCAGGAACCTAATTTTATTTTACTTTATTTTTCCTTATGGACAGTTAATGGTCTTGATTCCACTCATTAAATAAGGTTTTTCCCACTGGTCTATGATGCAAATTCCCTCACCTACCCCACTCTACACCTGTGTGGCCCCATCGTAGTATTTCTGTTCTGTTTTTCCCTCTGTCAACACCGCACAGTTTATTACAGCTCTTGGAAAGTCTTCACATCCAAACAACTGTTCCTCTACCAGTTTTGATTCTTCAAAACATTGTATCTACTCATGCACTTTTAATTTTCCATATAAATTTCTGAATTAATTTGTAAGTTTCACAAAAAATATTACTTTGTGGTTTTTGATTGAAATTTTTTTAATTTGCAGGAAAATTTGGGGAGAAGTGACATGTTTACCATCCTGAGTCTTCTCATCTGTGAATAGGAGAGTTCTGTGCATTTATTTGTATCTTCTCAGTCTTTTATGGCTTTTTCCCCCCATAATTAATGGACTGTTGGTTTTACTTTAATCTCAGTGTGCAGTTTTGATGTTTGTGTTTTTCCTGTAATGAACTATATTTTTAATATTACATTTTTTAATTCTTTATTTCCAATATAAAGGGCATATTTATTGGTATCCATCAACCTTATGCAATTTGCATTGGTTCTAATAGCCTGTTCATTGATTGTCTTGGTTTTTCTGTGTAGACAATCATATAACTTCACATAGTGACAGAACCATCTCTTCCTTTTCCAACTGTTTTAAATGTGTTTTTTATTTCTTATTGTTTTCCACTAAAACAGTGAGTGCCAACTTGAAGACTGTTGTAAGATGGACAACCTGTTGTTATTTCTGATTTTTAAATAGAATATTCCTAAGATTCCACTACGATGTATAATGTTTCTTTTAGGTTTTTAGAAGATACTCTATGTGTCAAGAAAGAGCCACTCCATCTTTGTTTGTTAAGTTATGTTTGTTCAATGATGAATGGCTATTGACACCATGAAATCTTTTTCCTGTGTCTGCTGAGATGAAAGAATCATTGATTTCTCCTTTAACCTATTAATGTGGCAAGTTACATTGAAATTTATCTTTCTATGTTTATTCGAATGATGTTTTTCCTTTTTAACACAAATAATAAATGCACATATTTCAAAAATTGGATACTAGGAAAGAAAGTAAAAAAAACTGTACAGCTTAGAGCAAAATACAACACACTTTGCTACTCCCCTGCCCATTCTTCTGTCTTGTTCTACAAAAGAAAAAAAAGTAGATCTTCAGTTTTTTTTTAAGGATAAGATGTTGATCTCTGTATTTCTAAACAATGAGCTTATTCTTGCTTTCTTGGTCTGGGCAAGACCCTAAACCTGGAACTTCTCTTCTTCACACTGTGGTGTTGAACAGCCTGTGTCCTAGATTCCAGGCTCTCCATTTCTTGGTTTCTTGATTCCTCTGGGGTAGGGAACAGGACGGGGGGTGAGGAGCTTGCTCCAGGGTGGATCAGGTGCTCAGCTTGCACTTGCAGACCCCCCACAGGTGGGCATGCTGCCCTGGGGCCCCCAAGGCCCTCACTCGTCTCACCCTAGCCTTGGCTCGTTTACTCCTTCTTTCTGTCACACCCAAATTTCCATGGCTTCCTGGGAGATGTGCCTTCTCAACTTATCTGTTGTGAGTGTCATAGTTACTGCATTTGGTCATCAAATTTAGTTAGTCATTTGGCTAGGTATGGAATTCCATGGTGAAAATCATATTCTATAGTATTTGAAGGAACTGCTAAATTGTCTTCAAACTTCCAATGTTCATGAAGAGAAATGTGAAGCTATTTTTTATATCTTACCGCTCAAATATAATCTAATTTTTAAATCAAATTCTGATTCATGTTTTTCCCATCTCCCCTTTATTCCCTGCAGTAATGAGATTTACTTTTTGGTGGATATTTTTTATCTATCAATAGTTTACCAGGCTCACAAGAGAAACTTTCCAAACTATGGGCAGTTTGTTTCTCTTTGTTTTTTTGAAATTCCTAGCAATTACACTCTGGACTCTTGTATCATCCTTCACATTTCATTTACTCATCCAATTTTCTTTTCTGTCATTTTTCTTCCACTTGCTGAGGGTTTTTCTATACCTTGTCTCATACCCTTCTATTGAAATGATATTTCTGCTTTATTTATTTCCCAAGAGCCTTTTCTTGTTTACTGGCTGTTCCTTTTTCATGGCATCCAGTTCTTGTTTATAGATGAATAATCCTTTTGTTTCTCAGGATATTTATTATAGCCTTGTTTTTACTCTTCTGTCTTGATTTGAAATTTGCTTCATTCCTTTCATTTCATATACTTCCTCTGACTTTTCCCCTTTATTTTGGTCTCTTTCTTGTTAGAAAGAGCTCCTGATCACTGGATAAATTAGCTCCTGCTTACCAGTTAGACACTAAAGTGGTGATTAGATCCTCTAACTAATGCATGCATGACAATGCAGATTTTTCCATTTCCATTATCCAAATACCCTTATTTGGAGTTTTTTTCCCCCACTCTTGGGGTTCTTAGATCTCCCTATGAAGCATCCTCCACTCCTTATTTACTTGGGGATACACCTATGGCAGCTTAGATTCAGAAAGCTGAGAACAGGTAAATGAATGGGGTTTTCATGATTCAAAACAGTGAGCTTAGCTTTCCCCTTCCTGCTTCCAGACCTCTGCCTTCTCTGCATCACCCACAATAAGAATTTGGCTGCAGTTTTCCCTTAATTCCTCATCAGTTCAGCGTCCCTTACATTTACTTCAAAATATTTATTTCCTTGAATTTTTCTTTTCCCATTGCTTTGTCCCTTATAGAAAGATATACTTTCCATAACTCTACTTATACTTTAGAGGTGGTGCAGAAGAGAGAGAGGCTAAAAACAGGTGGTTAAGTCATAAGGTTTGCCAGAAGTATTAAAAGATTTTCTAATTTTTAACCTTTCTTTAAACTCTCATGTAAACCCTTGTCAGTAATGATATATATTTACTGCATGGTTGGATTCAATTTGTCAATATCTTACTAGGATTTTTTGCATCTATTTCAAAATAAAATTTAATATTTTTCTCATGCTTCTTTTTTTTAATGATTTGGGGATCAAATTTATACTAGTTTCACAAATAGTTCATTCTTGCTTTTTCCTTATCCATAGTTGTTTCTCTCTTCTCTGGCGGAGAGGATCCTGGCTCACATTAACCTCAATGTGGTCACTCTGTTGGTCAGTCCTCCTGATACGAAACCCACACAGTACCCCTGCAGGTGCTCTCCTCACTCCACTGGACGCCCACCTTACTTCGTGCAGGCTCCGTGCCCCAAGTCATGCTCCTGACCCCACCGGGCCAGTGGCTCTGCTCCACGTGGAAGCCAACCTCACCTGGCCCTACCAAATGGTTTTTGGACTAAATAGTTTTACAGAAGCAGAAAGGTTGCCCGCATTTCTTTATTTAAGAAAAGGAAGTAGAAGTAATTGAACCACTTATGACAAATGTACCCCAATGAATCAATTAAAGAGAAAGATTTATTATTGTGGAGGAAATAAATGTATAGTCAGTGTAATACATATTATTATATAATACAAAATTATGATATATATTATTGTGGGAGAAATAAAAAAACAAATATATAGTCACTATAATGCATATATTATATAATATAAAATACAATGTATATAATGTTATTTTATAATTTTATATCATATTATATAATAATAAATATACTGACTACATATTTATTTCCTCCACAATAATAAATCTTTCTCTTTACCTGACTCAGTATTTTATAATTTTATATTATGATTATATATATATATATATGTATAACTGAAATCCCTTGAACAAGAATAAAGCCTGGCTCTACCCCTTTTCCAGTGTGATTAATTTCAGCATGGTCTCACCAACAGTGGATGGCATAACCTCCACCTCCTTTCACTCCTGAGGGTCACTGAGAACCGACTCCACTGTTCAGACTATGTTTCTGTTTTCTCAGTGTTCTCAGTTTTAAAATTAGAAGTTGGCTGAGAATTGACTATTATTATGTAAATGTATACTTTAATTGCATATTATAGTCCTACTGGACTAAAGCCAATCTATTTTTTAGGGCACTCCACCACTGGAAATATTTTTTTCCAAACAGTTTCATCATTTTGGATGAGATTATAATTTATTTTTTATCCTTCTGTTTCTTTTGGAGTTAGGTCTGTGTTTTGTTTTACTAATGCTGTGGTTGTTATGCATAAATTGTAAGCACTCTCAAAATGTAATTTAATTCATCCTCAGCAGAGCTGTGAATGGTGGGAAGGTTTTTTCAATGACTTTGTTTTTTAAATTTTATTAAAAAAATATAGCAAGTCCATTTTTAAACTTTTCATACAAAAGATACAATGAAAAAAAATCTCTTTTTTCTTTTTACCCAAAATAATTAACTTTAATAATTTGAAGTATAACATTACCTTATTTTATAATAATTTGAAGAATAATATTACCTTACCTTATAAGTATAACCTTACCTTATTTTATAATATATTCCTATACTTTATAACATTTAGATTATGCTATACTTTGAACACCATTTTGCTTTCTTCACCAGTTATTTTACAGTTAGCATTTGCTATGTCTATGAATATTATTTTAAAATTATAAATAAGCAGAACATTTTACTTCATAGATAGAATAAATTTTATTCTATAGTCTCCTATTCTTGGATATTTGCCTTGTATCCACCTGGTTAATATAACAGATAAAAATGTGCATTTTGCATGTTTGTGCTTATTTATTAATTATATTTTTAATATTTCTTAGGAAAGAATCTTTGAGAGGAAATTGCTATAAGATCTTGTGTTGGCACCTTTCTGTTCTGTTTTCCCTGAGACTACCAGGTTTTCTAACACATAGCAAGTTCACAAAATTTTTACCTAATGAATAAGTGAATGAATGGCAATCAGTCAACCCAAATCTAAGATGCTTTAAAACCTCTTTTTTTTTTCTTTTTTAAAACATCTTTATTGGAGTATAATTGCTTTACAATGGTGTTTTAGTTTCTGCTTTATATATTGCCAAATTGTTTTCAAGAAAGATGCTTCCAAATTATATTCTCCCTATGGGTGGTATCAACCAGAACAGGCTACTTTACAATAAAAAACACTGCTGTTTCGGGAACTTAACACACAAAAAATGTTCTTCTCTTGCCCATGTCCCATGTCTACTGCAGGTTGGCAGTTTTTCTGTTCATCATCATTCTCAAAGAACCCAGGATGAAGGAGGCTGCATGGAAAATGTGCTTCTAGCTTTGGCTGGGAAGACGGTATCACCATATGCTAGAGGGATCTGGAAGCTCACCCACATGGGACACACACCACTTCTGCCTACATGCTCTTGTCCAGAGTTAGGGTTGCATGGCCACACCTACCTTCAGGAGCAGAAAAGTGTCCCAAGGATAAAAACCAGGAAAACATTTGGTAAATAGTATTAATTATTACCACAAAGTGAATAGCCTTTGACATTAATTTTAAATAGCCTCTGACATTAATTTTAAAAGTTTTAATAGAATGATAGAAATTGTATCTGCTCAGAATGTAAAGTTCACTGAATACAAGTGAGCATGGACATTGTTTCATGTGTTTTACCTTTGTTTTTATGAACTTTGGGCCTTGTATTTTCTCCCTGTATTTTAGTAATACCAATGTTAACAATAACAACAAAGTAATAAAAAGCTCATATTATTCAGAGCACTTAAAATTGTTGAACACTGTTCCATGGAGATGCCAGTGCACTAGTAACCGATGTGTATGAGTTTCTTACATATTTAAGGCATAACTTCTTCATCAAACACATTGCAAATATTCACCTAAGTTTCTTGGTCCTTTCATTTTGCCTATGATGTTACCAATGTGATGAAAAACTATATCTAATCAAATCAATTAATGCTTATTCTTGCATTTACTTCTCTTGCTATTATGCTGACAAATCCTTCCCCATCCTTAGATTAAATGTGAATTTATGCTGGAGAGGGTGTGGAGAAAAGGGAGCCCTCCTACACTGTTGGTGGGAATGTAATTGGTGCAACCATTATGAAGAACACTATGGAGGTTCCTTAAAAAACTAAAAATAGAGTTACCATATGATCCTTCAATCCCACTCCTGGGCATATATCCAGAGAAAACCATACTTCGAAAAGACACACATATCCCAGTGTTCATTGCAGCACTATTTACAATAGCCGACACATGGAAGCAACCTAAATGTTCATCAACAGAGGAATGGACAAAGAAGATGTGGTACATATATGCAATGGAGTATTATTCAGCCACAAAAAAGAAAGAAATAATGTCATTTTCAGCAACATGGATGGACCTAGAGATTGTCACACTGAGCTAGTTAAGTCACACAGAAAGACAAATATCATACGATATCGCTGGTATGTGGAATCTAAAAAAAGGTACAAGTGAACTTATTTACAAAACAGAAATAGAGTCACAGATGTAGAAAACAAACTTATGGTTATCAGGAGGGCAAGGGGGGAGGGATAAACTGGGAGATTGGGAGTGACATATACACACTACTGTATATAAAATAGATAACTAATAAGGACCTACTGTATAGCACAGGGAACTCTTCTCAATACTCTGTAATGACCTATATGGGAAAAGAATTTTAAAAAGAGTGGATATATGTATAGGTATAACTGATTCACTTCGCTGTACAGCAGAAACTAGCACAACATTTTAAATCAACTATACTCCAATAAAAATTTTTTTAAAAAGAAGAGCTTGGTGCAGAATTACATCTCAATATCTCTGATATTTCAACGTTTTTCTTTCACATGTATATATATATATATTTTTTGCTTTTTTAAAAATACATTTTTTATTTATTTATTTTTTTAACATCTTTATTGGAGTATAATTGCTTTACAATGGTGTGCTAGTTTCCACTGCATAACAAAGTGAATCAGCTATACATATACATATATCCCCATATCTCCTCCCTCTTGCGTCTCCCTCCCACCCTCCCTATCCCACCCCTGTAGGTGAACACAAAGCACTGGGCTGATCTCCCTGTGTGATGCAGGTGCTTCCCACTAGCTATCTATTTTACATTTGGTAGTGTATATATGTCCATGCCACTCTCTCACTTCATCCCAGCTTATGCTATATCTCTTAAAATAACAATTTTTATTGTATTTCATGTGATAATAAGATTAAATCAATCGTAGTAGAAAAAAATTAGTGAAACATCAATACTTTCTCATTTATAAATAAACTTACATTTAATCTCAGAATTTACCTTTTTCATCTCTTTGGGATTATATTGAATCATCATGTGAGGTCACAATCTATGGAGACTTTACTAAACAGCTAAAAAGTATAGACAAATGATACAACATGTATGCAAAAATATGTAGAAAGTAATCTTCATTTTCTCCACGATTTGTAATGAGCCCTTTCCTACGCACTGAAATGTTCTATTAATATATGCTAGGCTCTCCTATTGCACTGATCTGATGCCTTTGCACTATTATTGGATAGATGTGTGTCACTTCCAGGGAGAGGTTGGAGATATGAGAAGGGACCAGTCCATGCAAGCCTTTGTCACCTACATCAAGGTGATTTGTCCTCAACCCAAGGGCAACAGAACATTACAGGGATTTTAAAGAAAACTGGGTGATGTTGCAAGGGAGAATGACAATAAATACCTGTGAAATAAAGAAGTGAATTGCATGAACTAATGAACAAATAAATGAATTTTGCTGCAGACATATGTAAAAATGCTGTGGTAACAGATTGGATGGTCTTGAAAGATAAGAAAGCATTTTCCAGGCAGTGAAATGCCAGGGAGGGCCTTTTTAAGCCAAGGAGACATCTAGGGTTTCATGTGAGAGATGATCCTTATCACTCACTCACACACACACACACACACACACACACACATACAATTATTACATCAGGATGATTGTTTGTGATTATTGGATTCTTTGATGGAGATTCCAATCCAACAGTCTTTAGGTTTGAGACGAGAGAGAGAGAGAGAATGTGTGTTGACGGTGATGATATGGAGGCTTATGGATAGAACTCTCTTTACTTTCTTCCTACCATGAGGCCCCACTCTCCTGCTTCAGGGCTCATGCCTGTTTTGTGAGCAGATTGTCCTCTCCTTAAGATTACAGGTGATTCGATGGGATTTCACACTGTCAGAGCTGAATTGATTATGTCACAGTTTGGGTCGTGGCATTAGATTTTGAACGGGAAACTAGGTCAAGTTGACATTCTAAAAACATCGTCTATTCTTTTTGGAGGAAGAAACAGGTAAGCAGTTTAGAAGGAAAGGCAAAGCTGAAGAAGAAATTGGTATAAGATTATTTTGTTTCTGTCACGGGAGTCCTAGGATGGCAACCAGTGGGGTTAAAAGGTAGAAGATGGGGCTGGCAAGGGACAGGACTGGACAAATGAACAGGGTCAGGTGGTGAGAGGCATGCTATCCCTTGTGAGTTAACTGAAGGTTTGCCATTGAAGGGTATTGAGTTACAGGGGGGTGTGATCAGGTGTGGGTAGAAAGAACACACTAACAGCAATGTGGAAAACGATTTTGAAGGCCAAGATAGGAGCCAAAGAGACCAGTTTGGAAGAAACGTGTTACGGTATTCCAGGAGAGACGGCAGTCTATTAAAATAGGGTGCCATTGGTGGGGATGGAGAGAGTGAATCTGATTTAAGAACACTGAGGAAATGGAATTGCCAAGAGTGGGCTGGTGATCTGTGTGGGTGATGAAAGAGAGGGAGGTTTCAAGAATGATGCTCGGAACATGGCTGGGGTGGGCAGACAGTTAGAGGAAACAAAGTAAGAACAATAATAGAGTTCCTGAGAGAGCGGAATTGTCGTGTCCAGTTTTGGTGTTTCTGAGATCCAGGAGCTTGACAGCCCAAAGGGTGAAAGTCCACGTGTCCTGGGCTTGTCTCTCCTCCCCTCAGGAAGACTGCAGAGGGAAATGTGGGCAGCTTCACTGGTCAGAATCCACAAGGCAAGGGGCAAATTACCAGGGACTCTGTCCTGGTCTCTTTGTTTGGAAAGAAACAAACAGGAAGAGCTAAGAAACAGTTGAAAAGCGAATTCCCAGGGACAGCAGCTCTGGGTGGTGATGCAGAGCCGTGTGTGGGCATCTGGTGACCATGGATACGTGTCCCCGCTGGCCGAGTTTTCCCAAGCAACCAGACAGTCACAAGCCATTCACCCGTGGTCTGGAGAAAACCCAGCTGCCAACCTACATCACCTCTGCTGTGAAACAGACTGCTCTGAGATGCTTTTGAAATACAGACAGGAAGTTGGGAAGCTTATGTCTGCTGATGCTGCCAGCTCAAGGAAATGGATGAGTCTCCTGCTTAAACAGAAGGAACCCAGGAAAGGGATTGAACTAAAGGTCCCTTATCCTTCCTCTATGCCCCAATGGGGGTGTTGGCTTCACCCACTATAACACCAGAGATGCTGTCAGTCAGTCTCTGCAAGAGAGTCCCACTCAAAGAGATGTGACCAACGAGTTCAATGAAGGGGCTACTCGTGGACATGTAAGTCAGCTCAGGTAACCAGCGAGGGCCCAGGCACCCTGCAACAGCAGCTAAAGAAGGAGGGGAGGGAGGAGCATCACCTAAGACAGGTGAGAGAGCTGGAGCTGAGGCGCAGGGACTTAGAGGGATGGAGCCAGGCCACAACACCTGGGTCTGCAGCACAGATCTTATTCTCTGTCCCTATCTTCATTAACTATCCTTGACAGGAAACCAGAGGGACAGGGAGCTGGTGACTGCAGGCCTTAGTCCCCTTGGAGCCCAGGCGAGATGGAGGCCAGAAGAGATGGGCCGAGAGGGGCAGATGGAAAATGACCAGCACGGGGTTCTCTGCACGCAGTGTGGCGGATCAGACCAAATGTGTTTCCCAGGGGTCTGCTTAAGACTGTAGCTGTGCCCCTTCTGCCCTCCTCTGGCTGCAAGGTTGCCCCCTGGTCCTTCCCTCCGAAGGGGAGGGGCAAGTGGACAGGGAAGAAAGCCGCTGGGGATGAGGAGAAGATGAAGGGGACCGATAGTGTGGGAGAGGGGACCTGGCATGAAAAGGAGGTGGGAGCCCCTTGTGCTGAAGGATGCACTTCTGTTCCCATGATGCCCAGCACTGCCAGCTACTGCTTCCCTCCAGAAACCTCTGCTTTAGGTCTTTGTCACCACTTGCAAAGGATTATCTGACAGTTGTCTATATCAAGGCTGGCTGCTTGTCATATTGATCTGTTGTCACGGGGAATGGTGGCTGAATTCTCTTTAAAGAGAATAAAACTACTGTTGATAGTTCTGAAAGTAACAAGAGTCACAATCTAGCAAGATGGTGGAAAGGTGTTCAAAGCCATTCCCACCCTTGCCTGGCCATACCCTTCCCCCGCCACCATGTCTGAACTGCCATGGCCACCACCAGGGAGGTGACAGCACATGGACCAGGGTTCAAGTCCAAGACCTTTTCTGGCCCCCTCCTTCCTCTCTATTGTAAATATGTGGGTTCTCTCAGGCCTTACGATAGCTGAGGACAAGCTAATGCCAGCCCCGCCCTGATGATCTATTTTCAACCCACCTGTGGAACACACACCCCCACATAACCACATACACCACACACACCCTACACACACCCTACACACACCCTACACACACCCACACACACCCCCCACACACACACCACCCACACCCACACCACACACACCTACACACACCCACACACACCCTACACACACCCACACACACCACACACACCCACACAACCCTACACACACACCTACACACTCACACACACCTACACACTCACACACACATACACACTCACACATACCACACACACCCTACACACCCACACACACCCACACACCCACACACACCACACACCCACACACACCACAAACACCTACACACTCACACACACACCACACACACCCTACACACCCACACACACCCACACACCCACACACACCACACACCCACACACACCACAAACACCTACACACTCACACACACACCACACACACCCTACACACACACACACCCTACACACACCCCACACACACCCACATACACACACACCCTACACACACCACACACACACCCACACACACCACACACACCTACACACTCACACACACCACACACACTCTACACACACACGCACACCCTACACACACCCCACACACCCACACACACCACACACACACCCACACACACCACACACACACCACACACACATACATACTCACACACACCACACACACACCCACACACACCACACACACACCACACACACATACATACTCACACACACCACACACACACACACACACACCACACACACCTACACACTCACACACACACCACACACACCCTACACACACACGCACACCCTACACACACCCCACACACACCCTACACACACCACACACACACCACACACACCCACACACCCGACACACACACCACACACACACCACACACACACCTACACACACCCACACACACCCACACACCCACACACACCACACACCACAAACACCTACACACTCACACACACACCACACACACCCTACACACACACACACACCCTACACACACCCCACACACACCCCACACACACCCACATACACACACACCCTACACACACCACACACACACCCACACACACCACACACACCTACACACTCACACACACCACACACACTCTACACACACACGCACACCCTACACACACCCCACACACCCACACACACCACACACACACCCACACACACCACACACACACCACACACACATACATACTCACACACACCACACACACACCACACACACACCACACACACACACCACACACACATACATACTCACACACACCACACACACACACACACACCACACACACCTACACACACACACACACCACACACACCCTACACACACACGCACACCCTACACACACCCCACACACACCCTACACACACCACACACACACCACACACACCCACACACCCGACACACACACCACACACACACCACACACACCACACACACACCTACACACACCACACACACACCACACACACCCACACACCCGACACACACACCACACACACACCACACACAACACACACACACCTACACACACCACACACACCACACACACACCCACACACACCACAAACACACCACACACACACCACACACACCCACACACACACCACACACACACCACACACATCCACACACACCACACACACACCACACACACACCACACACCGTGGAAACTCTCTGGAAGTCACCCACCGGGTTGCAGTCCTCTCAGGAGCCCTACAGCACGTCGCACTGGATTGGAACTGGAGAACTGAAAATTCTCTGCCTCTCCCTCAGGTCCTCTCCCCACCGCATGCACAGCCCCATCAGGTAGGACGCTGACACTCTTGGTCACATACATACAGTTTCTAGTTCCCTATTAACCAATCTGATCTTTCTGACAAAGATATCTCAAACTCAATCTTTGAGTTAAATTTAAGGGCATCCTTGTGGCTGTATATGTTTTACGGAAATGGTCTACGGTACCAAGGACTAAAATGTCACTGATTCAGAAACCAAAGCTGTTTAGTGGATCTGTGTAGGCAAGGATGAATCATAATCCCTAGTGAAGGCAGAGTGATGAACGCATATATTCCTGTAGTAAATGCCCCAAATAGCAGGAGAAGGGAACCAGCCCCCAAAGAAGCTAATGAGACAGCCTTCACCACCTCCTTCGTAACTAAGATAGTATTAGCTAGTCAGTGAAATGCTCTGATTCCTTTCTCTGTCTTCCTTCTTTTTTTTAAGTGAAATCACATGTTTAAGGAAGAGAGGTGCTGAATACATATATTAATGTGAAGTTGTCATTTCTTCCAAGGAAGAGTGTGCCAGCAGAGTGCGGAAGTTGAGTATGAATTCTTTAGTCTTTTAGATAAGCATTTAAAAAACATTTATAGTTTCCCCCTAAATATAAAAGTAAGCATGTATTGTTTTAGAGTACTTGAACAACATGCAAAGGCACACAGACACACACTCACACGCACTCAGTTCTCCCAGTGATGACAATAGTTTTGCATATTTACCTGTATCCTTTATTTTGATGGATGGATAGATAGATAAATAAATAGATAGATGGCAGATCAGATGGATAGATAGCTGATTGATTGATAGATGACAGGTGGATAGACAGGTGGGCAGATACGAAGGTGAGTTGGAGCACTTGTACAGGAAAGGATAAAGTAGTACACAGGAATTGTGATGAAAATGATGAGCTCTTCTCTTTTTTAGTTAAGCACCTGCCTTAGTTTGAGTTCTCCTGGAACCGATCTTGAGACCAGGATTTGGGTGAAAATGGTTCATTTGGAAGGCGACCCCAGGAAGCACCAGTAAGAGTGAGGAAGAGAGAGATGGAGTGGGAGAAGGCCAGAGCAGGGTGCCTTCCTGAGCAAGTTACAACTGTGGAAAGCTGAGACTCCTGGGGCTCCAGGAGACTGTGTAGACTGCTCTGTGGGATGAGAAAACATGTACTTACCCATCCCCCTCCCATCCTTCATCATCTGGAGGCTGCTCCCAGGCACGCTGATTTGCTGGCACTTTCAGTCAGTCTCACGTGCACACCTCTGATGGGAGAAAACAGCCAGGGATGGAGCCACAAGTGCTTTAGGAGGAAGGCTGGGGTGTGAGCCTGAAGGGAGGGGTGTCCAGGAATTTGGGCAGGGTGCCTCCTATGCTTCCAGCCAGATCCACCATGTCTGAATTCTCTCCTCCATCTCATGAGATGCTCTGTTGTCCTGTTGGCTCCACCTCTGCAGCAGCAGCTCTCAGAACTGCTCCTTCCTCTCTCCCTTTCAACTCTCAGAGTCCGGATCAGACCCTTACAACCTCCAACCCAGAGTTTCCCAAAGTGTTACCCACAGAACAGGAGTCCTATGAGCTTCCTTGAGAAAAAAAAACTGCTCTAGGGATCAAATAACTTTTCTAAATTCTGCCTTATATTTATCCTCCTTGGAAATGCATAGCGATCAGTTCAAAAAATGTTTAATTTTGTTTACCCCTATTATTGTAATATCCTTATTATAAGTGATATAACAATATAAAATTAATAACCCATGGATCTCAATTGAGGAAGTGCTAGATTATTGTAGCAACTTAACTTGTATGTCTGTTATCACATCCCCTTCCAATACATATTACCATATTTTTTTAAACTTTATATTTTATATTGGAGTATGGTTAACAGTGTTTTGTTAGTTTCAGGTGTACAGCAAAGTGATTCAATTATACATGTACATGTATCTATTCTTTTTCAAATTCTTTTCCCATTTAGGTTGTTACATAATATTGAGCAGAGTTCCCTGTGCTATACAGTAGGTCCTTGTTGGTTATCCATTTTAAATATAGCAGCGTATTACCATAATTTTTATGCCACATTCAGGCTTCTACAATCCTGCTTTCCATCTTATAATTCCCTAATGTCCCTTCAAATATCATGTACTTTAGCTAAATTATACTCAGTTTAATTTCCCATTTGTTCCCTATGCTTTTCTGCATTCGTTCATGGTTTATTATTTATTCATCTATGCATTAACAAGTCTTTTCTGACACGCAATTATCCCAGTGTTTAAAAGAAGTAAAATAAAAAAACTTCTCACCCTTTGCTGACATTTCTTTGGGCTCTGGCTAAATGTACCTGGATTTCCTGCAGACATCTCTTTGCTTGATTATCCCACTGTTATTCACTCATTCAACTGATATTCAGGTGACAATAGAGCATAAATAAATGACCTGTCATATTTTTATCTGAAAGTCTTATGTATCTTGGGTCTTTATTCTCAGATCAGCCCCTTGGGGGAGTTCTATCTTTTGCCATTTTCTGGAGTCGATGGCACAAGAACACCTCTGCCCAATGTCTATTGACCTGAATAAATCAGGCTCTTTAAAGACAGGAGGACTTGCCACTCACCAGCCTGCAGACACTGGGTCCAGTGTCTCCCAATGGAAGAAAGAGCTTACGATTATCACTTGCTGCAGAAAGTGCCTGCCCACACATGCTGGTGACCTCCTGGGTGGCATTTCATGAAATATGCAACTCTTTAAATTGGGGATGCAAAAGAAACTTTTAAAGGACCCATTAATCTTGTGAGAAGTGCCTGGGATCTCTCATGAGTAGGAACAGTGATGAGAGAAAAGCTAAGCAAAGGTCTCGTTTCCATTTCTCATACTCAGTTAGAAATGAAAAGAATAAAATATAATATACCCCACATTTCAAGAAAGAGAGAGAAAGGTACTAACTCTCTGAATCACTTAAATGGCTTTCTAGCAAAAGAGTATCATTTCTGTGTATATGGTGAGAAAGATGATTAAATGTTGGGCATCTTCTCCTCCCATAACAAAGCAGTTCCACTCTACTCACATATTTCAGATGTCATATTCAGCTCCACCTACTCTGTCTTTAATCTGCAGGTTGATAACATGAATCTGGGAGAATCTGTAAGCTCAGAAAAGCAGGTTGCTGGGGAAATGAAAGAATTCCCGCAAACATACCATAGAGCACATGCGGGACCAGGCTGAGCACAGACGTGAGCAACGTTGAGCGGGGCCTCATCACAGTTCCTATTACATCATCTCCGGAGGTCACAAGACCTTTGTTCAGTATCCAGAGGGAAATAACGCACTTTGAAAGTTTCTTCAGAAAGGTAGTTGTGGGCTAGAGTCTGTCCATAAGGAAGGTCTCAGATGAATTCAGTTTGGAGGAATTTGCCCATCATGATTATTTAGAGATGCTCCAAATGCAAATACCTCAAACCAAATGCTAACCAAGAAGTGAGTTGTAGCCAAAATCTCATAAGGAGAATCCACATTGAGCCTCCGATAAATTCTGAGACTTCTGGCTTTGGGATAGTCCCCAGGATAATTGAGAAGTTAGACTTTATTGCTCATGAGTTTCTGACAAATTACCAATCTGGCTGCTATACTATTTATATGTCTCTCACATCCCTCTCTCAAGAGATAAGGAATCTGGCTCTTTTTAAGAAATGGCTGACTGCTACAGGCCCATAATGAGAAAGCTAATAAAGAAAGAATTTTTAGCAGGATAAGTGGCTTCGTGAATAAGAGATCCCTTTATTACTTCATGAATCAAAGTTAAAAGCTAATGTCATGAAGCTGAGGAATTGTCTGCAGTGCAAAAAAAAAAAGAAAATTTTTAAAAGTGGGAAACTTCTCAGTATGTTGGCTGTTGGTGCAGTTTATCAGAACTGAACCAAGAAACTTACTGAGATTGCCACTTTATTTTAGGGAATGAGAAACCCTAATGTCTCCTATGTGTCGCTGACATTGATACCCAGACACGTTTCTGATGCCACATTTGGTGTGTGTTTTATAGTTATTGCTAAGAGTAGAGACAAACAATGCTTGGGTTATTAAGCACATTACTGTTTTCCAATTACTGGGGACCTAAGGATAGGGAAAAAAAAGAAAAACAACAACCAACCAAACAAACAAACGAAAAACCAGCAGTGCTGGGACTGAGGAAGAAGGAGCAGAATTACCGCTGAGGCACCGGGGGGATGGGGGTCACGGCCCAACCGACGCTTCCCCCTGGCCTCAGTTTTCTGGAGTTTGCAACGCCCGGCACGACGTAACCAGGAGTAGTGGACTGCACACTTCGCAGAAGCGGGATTCGCCCACAGGACCCAGTCTCGCTGGCAGGTGGGAGCACTCAGCGGGACCGCCGGGGGACTCCTCAAAGCTCGGCGCAGTAATCAGGAGTTCTCAAGAGGAACGGTGCTCGGCGCTCGCTGGGGTCCGCGGAGTGTGCCCAGGGCACAGCACTGATTGGCACGAGCAAAAGGCAGTCCTGACGCTGAGCAGTGGGCAGGTGCCACCACCAGGTGCGGGGGATCACAGCGCCCGGGGCCGCGACCAGACTGCCGCGCGCGCCCTCTGCCGGCGGGAACGAGAACCTGCTGCTCGGGCTGAGTGGGCGGGGCCCGCGGGGCTCGAGGGGGCGGACAGGAGGGCCCGCAGGCGGGCTTCCCGGGGACGCCTTTGCAGCCCGCGCAGCTGTGCACGCACCTGCGAACCGGTCTGTACCTCTTCAGAGAGCGGCCTTGGGGAGGGAGCCTCTGCAAATACTGCTGACCTTGACAACACTGAGGGGGCAGTGGGAACAGGGAAGATGGGAGGGACGAACCCAGGAACCTAGCGGGTCCCCTTACACCTACGTGTGGTTGAAACAGTCACACCTTCTCCAGGAGAGCGTCAGCAGCGGGAAGTCTAAGTCCAGCAAATAACCTTAAAACCAGACGTGCTACCCACGTGACCCGGGCCGCTGTAAATAAGGGGGTGGGCTGCTGCCTGTGGGACACCCTCTCCCGCCAGCTGAAAGCCCGCGCAGAGGGTGACGGAGGGAAGGGTTCCCAAGAGGCATCTTCTCAGGGGAAACGCCTCCAAGACACTTCCTGTGGCCTTCTTGTCGCTTCGCCGGCCACGTGTCCACCGCAGCAGGTGGCCGCCCGCCGTGCCCCTCCTCTGCCTCGGACTGTTGATTGCCAGGCGCAAAACCAGGGCTTTCATCCCCGGAGCCCGGGCACCCAGAGCAGCCGCTGGCCCGCCTGAGTGCTCTTCCAGTGTCTGGGGGGCAAATAAATAAAGGGACGGATGAACGAGGGGACAGGTGAGAGAAGAGAAAATGTGTCTCCCACACAAGTCCTCTAGAAATTATTCTACCAGGTCCTGAGATGGAGCCCCAAATCCTGGGGAGGTTGCTTAGGACAAGGAGGGAGTGAAAGTAGGAAGAGAGGAAGAGAGGGACGGAGGGAGGAGGGAGGGAGGCAGGGGGTTGCTTTGCTCAGACAGCAGCCCTCAACGCTGTTTTCAGTCTTGTCTTCTCAAGACATTTTGAATCCCCGCCTTCACCGGCTCCAGCACTAGAGAGCACAAAGGGACGCTGCGATCTGTACGGCGTGGAGAACAGAGAGACACAGCCCACGTGCGCTGTGGTCCCCGTTCGGTTCTCCCCCATCGCGTCTGTCTCCTGTCATGGCCTCAGGGGTCACTCTGGGGCCACGGGTGTGAGGGGGGAGGGGAGGGGAGGGGAAGGGGGAGGGGAAGGGGGAGGGGAGGGGAAGGGGAGGGGGGAGGGAGGGCCCACCGGGAGGGCCCACCCCCTCCGAGGAGAGCTGCTGTGGCCAGAGTCACCTTTTAATGTGTTTTCCTCAGGAAGCATCCGGGCTGCTGCAGCTGCTGTGGCATCTGGGAGATCCCACCAGCACCATGGAGACTCCAGAAGCCCCTGCAGTGGCTCCTAAGGTCTGGCAATCATGGATCCCGAGGCTCTGGGATCTCCCCTGATGCTCTCATTTCCATGGTGACGGAAGGAAAAGCCCGCACAAAACCCTGTCCACCATGGCCTCAGTCTCAGCACCAAGACACCTCTCATTCCAGTGACCCCTCCCGGATGGCCACACCCCTTCCCCAGCTCTGGGGACACAGGTCGAGCTCTAGTCTTGGGATGCAAACAAGGCCCATCTCACTGCTCACCCACACCACCTGTGCTCAGCCGGCCGAACCCGAGCTCCGGTCCTTCCCACGTCACCAGCGCCACTGTCCTCTCCCGAGCTGCACTGCTCCTCAGCTACCCCATCTTTCTCAGATGGTAGACGCCTGGAAGACAGGACCAATAATAACTATTTCTCCATCTAATATGACTTGTAACTTAAAAATAATAGAATGCATTGATTTTTTAAATGAATAAGTAATTAGGAAGGAAGCCACTTCAGACAACTTTACTGGAGAGATCCAGGATTTGATTTTCTCCCCACAGGATATTAAAATCAAAAACTTATTTGTAGAGTAAGAATCTGGCCTGGAATGATTGGATGGGGAGGGAACGAAGTGAATGGAGAGAAACAGGAAAAGGGAAAGAAATGGGGAAGGAATGAGAGAGAGAGATTGACAGGGACACTTAGGAATCTGTGGATTTGGGGAAGAATGACCAGTGCCACATGGGAGATGAGAGAGCCCATTGGATTCCCCACTGAGTCTAGAAAATGCCTCCCAGGTCAGGGCAAGGACAGATGTCCCAGCAGACGCCAGAAAGGTACTCAGCAAACCACCCTTTGTTTTCCTTGCCAAACCCCTGTGCCACATTTTCACTTGCCAGGGATGCAGCAGTGTCAAGTCTCCATCGTTCCTGTTTCCAGGGAAGTGGGTGCCAGAGCAAATGCCCGGCGGGTGGAGAGCCTGGCATTTGCGAAAGCGCCTGGGAAACCACCTGGTCACTGGTCCCCTTCCCCGACCCAGGAGCAGGAAGCGACCCCTAAGCTCTGTCAGCCAGTCTTCCATGGGCCAGGCTGCAGGTGATGCCAAGATGCTCTGCCCTGGCCAACTGTGCCGATTTGGCTGGGAGCACAGCCCATCCTTGGCCTTTGAAGTTGCAGGTGGATCTGAAGGCAGCTGCTGTCTGCATCCAGCTCTCAAAAATGATGTCCCTGCAACTTTTCCTGTGACAGAAAAAGGCAATTTAGCCTCTCTATTGGAGAGACTAAGAACCCACGATTTATCCCAATTAAAACTTTTTATTATAAATCTGGAAAAATCATTATATTATTTTGTCTAAGGTACAAAAGTTGAGTCTGTGTAATATGCAAATAAAGAGAGAACGTACAGTTGATTTTCCCCTATCCTAACTTAGGCCCTTTTGACAAGCATCACAGAAGCAGGAGGAAAATTAAACCAAGAGGGTGTGATCAGAATGACCGATTCTTTGTGGGACTTTGGGAAATTTGATGAGAGAAGTATCTATGTTCTTTCTCTACTGCATACATTTTAGTTTTCTTATTGCTCTTCTTTATTAATAAAGATGATGCTATAACCCACTTCAGAAGTGCATGCACTCGGACTATTTCTAAGAGGACATAGTGGATTTGGGTGGATTATATAAATCGGGAAATTGACGTTTCCTACAACCACGGACAGAATTAGGTTTATCTTTTGTGCTACACAACAGAGCAAAACTCTTTGGTTCCACTGGGGTGGCAGCAGGGCAGACTCTGACCTGTAGCGTGTATATTGGAGAGCTGGCCACCACTTTCTCCTTGGGGAATGTCCTCGAAGCTTAGTTGGAGACTGTATGCACTTGGATAGACTAAAGTAAGTGAGCAGCTTGCTGGGAAGGAGGTTCAAGTTCTCACCCCTACAATGAAAGCAAGGAGCGCTCCCCTTTCCAACCGCCTCCCGCTGCCCCATCTGGGCCTCTTTGTTCAGCATCTGAACCAAGACAAGTTCTGGAGCTCCTCGTTTGCTGCGGGTTCTCTCGGCTGAGATTTGGCCTTGAAGGACATGGGACAAACAGAGGTCCCACCAGCGGGTCTCCTTGTATCTTTCAGCTGCTGAAAGACCCACCTTTATGTCCTTCACCAAAAAGCAGATGGAGATGTAGCAGAGCGTGAAGAACGGAAAACTGGACTTGAAAGGGGTCCATTGTGATTTTCAGTCTCGAGTAGGTGCCAGACATTACATTTCTGCTTGAACTCCGAACAGCACTCGGCACCAGCACCGAGACATTTGTTATGGGTCCATTGGGGTAGATGCCCTGGAGCTCATCAAACGCCCAGGTTGTTTCACTGATTGCCCAGAGCCCTTCCAAACCAGCTGAGTGTCACACACTGGCTGGGAAAGATTATTTTCCAGATGGAACCCTGGCACCCTGAACAATCTCATTTACAGGCTCGGGCCAAGTGTTATGTGCGTTGTAATAATTATTTTCTACTTCTGGCCACTGCTGAGGTAGCTCCTGTCTTTATAAATCAAACATTCTGAAAGCATACATCCAAGCCAATTACTGCTCCAAAACGCCAACATCTTGAAGACTCTTTTGGCATCATTTTGGGGAAAAACTATAAAATTGGGTATTGCTTCTTAATGCAACCCAAACTGTCAGATTCATCCAGGCTAGCTACGCCAGTTCTCCTCTTGACACTTTAAATCAGTGTGAAGATGCTGTCCTGTTACACGGATCAAGTCCAAGCTCCCAACTGGCTCTCAGTATCTGCTGCAGTGTGGCCAAGCCTGCCTTCAACACTTGTATGTGACACTTCAGTGCCAGCCTCGCCAGGCTGCTCAGCCCTCCCTGTGTATACCCTCACTCCTTGTTCCTTGGGGGCCCGGCTCTTTCCATTTTGCTTGAGTATAGTATGCTTTTGGAGTCAGAGGACTGGCAGGGAGGATGTTAATATACCTTTTCTCCCCTTCTGGGAAACACATTTCTCAAGGGCAGCAAGCCTACAATTTCATCCTCCATAATATGTAGCTCAGGGCCTTGCACATAACAGGCCCTCACTAAATATCTGCTGATTAATTAATATTTATTGGATGAGTGACTGAATAAATGAATGACCATCTTGAGGACAGTAAACCAAATGGATGAATAACTATGTTGGGTCCATGGTAATAAACATTTTAACTGATACTGCCCTTAGTCCTACTTGGGGAAAGGTATAAAACTTTATCAGATAATTGTTTATAAAGGAATTTACATGCATGACTTTTACAACCATGATTGTTTTTTTCTAAATGGTAAATCCCATAATATTTGGGATATACAGAGAGTTCTCCCTTAAAACTACTGAATACATGCTTATTTTGCAAAATAACTTATCTCAACTTTTTAAAATTAACAGTTACCTTTATATACAAAACATGATCAATGTTCAAGACAATCTGTACCTTGTCAATCAAGTGGACTCCAATTGTAAAAATTTTTTCTTTTTCTTTTAGCATCTTGCTGTTTAACATTATCTACACTTTCTAAATGAAATACACACACACACACACACACACACACTTTGGCCAATTCAGCAGATTAATCTTGAACAATTTTAATGCTTTTGTTTTTATTATTAATGACCTAAGTTTTCTGTGTTTAGCTCAAATTTAACTCCTTCTTAGCTGGTTGCTCTGTTGCCTCAATTTGGATATTTAAAATACTTGTAATTGCTGTCTTTTCACTTATTCAATCAATAAATACTAACTCTCTGTACTAGTTTCATTTTTCTAGGCACTGAAATACTCCTGAAAATTAAACAGACAAGGCCTTCATGTTGAAGAAACAGACAATACATAAAGTAAACAAGTAAACTGTACAGTAGTTTAGCTGATTGGTATTTTGGAGAAAAACGGCCCTGGAAAGAGGGCGGGTAGTGCTGGGGAGAGTCGTTGCAAATTTAAGTCAGTTGGTCATCGAAGCATCCTGAGAAGGGGACATTTGGGTAAAGACATGAGGGAGGTGAGTGAGAGGCATGTGGGTACTAGGAATAAGATGCCAGCGCAAGGGGACAGTAAATAGACCAAGTGTCCTTGATAGGACATGGTCAGAGTGTTTGGCTGACATCTCATTACCTTCCCCCATCTGTTCAGCACCATTCCCAGCCATCACTCACCTGTGCTGAGTTCACGGTCCTGGCATGGCCCCCGACCCAGGGTCCCACCACCAGAAGCACCAGGGCTGCAGCCACTCTCAGTGACTTTGCTGGTGGCTCCCTGGATCAGATCTGGGGTCAAGGTTGTCTCTTCCTCTCACAATTACCACTGTCCTCTACGAGAGCCATGGAGGTGTCTTCCCCAAGGAGCACTTGAAACGCCAGGGGGGGTCTCATCTGGACCACGGTTCTTCCCTCTTGTGATGGCCAACATGTAGCCTTAACTTAATCTCCTAAACAAGATGGCTTTACTTTCCTTCTGTATAATTCCACATTTAAATCATCACAGACATTTAAAATTATTCAGTTGCATTCACTCTGAGATGTGAGTGGGCAGATAGTTCATCACAGCTGTAATCACCACATTTACGCCTTGAAGATATGTTCAAAGTTTATTCCCACTCCACAGAAAGTAAATTGAAACTATGATTCCATTCTAGTTGCTCCCGTACTTAAAAAAAAAAAAAAGTCGTCACTGACCCCGGCCTTAGCCTTTGCAACCTGCTGCATTGTTAGAAGCCTTATGTAACTATTAAGCATTTCTCCCTCTACTCTGATTTAAGAGCATTGTCTTATGTTCTTTTCTCAGTGGGTGCATCTCCTTTACTTTATAAAACAATCTTTCGTCTCTTCATGTCTCCATCTTCTCAGACGCGTAAACCTAAACGCGTAAACAACTGCGGCCAGCTTCGTGCAAAGCTTTCAAATAGCTCTTTCTCCTTTCCTGAGTCTCTTCATCCAACAGCCAAGGATCAGACATTTCTGACCCAGAGGAGGCTTTGAGAGAAAATATAACTGTCAGCAGGTGGAGAGGAATGTAAAGAATATTTAAGCTAAAGAAGGGCTGCCGTTGAGGCATCTAATGCAGGCCGGCTAGCTGTCAAGGTTGCACTGCCTGTCACAAGTGCAGGCCTCTGGGCACTCATGTTGGAGGGAACCCGCCAACCACCCTGGAGTCCATATAGAAGGCCACAGAGCCCATCCTGCTGACAACCTTCACACGGTGAATTTTCTTCTCCAGGGGTCTGAGGACCTTGTTTGTCCTCTCATCAGTTTTTCAAGTTATTTCTGAGGTTCCAAGGAACTGGGCTAAGCAACGACCCTTTGTTCTCTTAAGTGTGCAGTTTTCTGGTAGGGAACGGTCTTTCTCTCCTGCAGTGGCATGTGGCTGTCCTGTAGAAGTCATACAGGTTAACTGCTTCCTGCAAAATGCCACGTGTTGCCTGACTGATGGGTTTATTTGAGTGCATAGACAGCAGCTTCCCTTTGGTGGGGTCCGGGTAAGTGAAGTGTGTCATATCCATGCTCCGTGTCACCACTCCAGTCCCTCCGCCTATTACCCATGAGGGAAGCACTTTCCAGCATCACATGTGAGCATCGTGGGCTGGCTGAGAGGGATGGTGTAAAGCCAGGAAAGCATCCTTCACACGTGGCTGCGTGTCTCCCAGCGTTCCTGGTAGAGTTGCGTGGATTGAGATCTGGAAGAGATGGTGAATCTCATCTAGTCAAATCCACACAATTTACAGATATGCAAACTGGGGCTTTGAAGAGTGAAGAATCTTGTCCAAAGTGGCAGAGCCAGACTTAAATTCCAGGTTTTCTGAATGAACAGTAAGTGTCATTCTGTGTTTATAACAGAATATACTGATAGTCAAGTTGGAAAAAAAAAAAAAACCCAGCGTAATCATAACATGGCAAGAACAGAAGCATCTGTCAAACAGTGACAGATGGCAGTGGATAAGGAGGCAGCAGAAGAGCCAAAAAGGGACAAGCACCAGGAAGTCCTGGGTTTCCAGCTGGGCAGGGCTGGTTCAGGTCTGCCTGGGAGAATGATGCTGGTATCCTCCTCCTCTTACTCCACAGAGGGGATTTTCCCTCCAGCAACTGCAAATCATCCCACTCATTTAGTGAGTTATTGATTTATCTGTTCAAACTGTCTTAAGTGCCTATATTGTGCCAGGAACTGAAATGACTGCTGGGAAATGAAGATTTAACACATACATTGGCTGCCTTCCAGAAGCTTCCAAAATAGCTAAAATTTTCCAAAGCCAAAGAGGCAAATAGCCAGTAGTGGCAAATATAAGAAACAATTAGAGTTCATAGGAGCTTCGCTTCTGAGGGTTGAATGAAGAGTATCTCCACACGACCCTAAGAAAGAATGGGACAATAAAGGGCTGGTATCACGATGGAAACAGAGTATTAAAGAAAAGCATGGGGGTGGCTGAAGAAGGAGAGAGAGAGAGAACATTAGGGTCATGGATGTGCCCAGGCCCCACCCAACATGTCAAGAAGGTAGACACCCTAAGACCAACCCATTCTCTCTGGGGCAGGTGCTCTGACCTCAGGGAATCTACCAGTCCTTGAGCCCAGGTACAGGACTAGGTCACTGCTGGGAAGATGGGGGACTCCAGGGAATTCCCAGTTAATGGCATACCATTGACATCAGTCTGAAAATTTAGCAGCAATCCGCCTACATTAATGTGCTGCCTTCAACTTTCCATGTTGTTGTGACAGATGATTAGCAAGGCTGTGCTTGGGGAATTGTCCCTGCTACTCATTATGAACTCATGCAAAGCCATATTGAAGTAAACATCTGTCAACAACTAAGTTAGAGCCACCTAAATCCAGCCTCCTATGTCATCTATATGTTTGTCTCTGAGACAATGAAAATTCAGTTGTAAAATAAGTAAGATGCATGTGCCTTATGCAGAATTGCATAATTATTTAGGATTAGTTTTCAAAACCCATATAATATGAACAATCATACAGGTTTGCAATGCTCTTTTCCTTAATGCACACACCCACATCAGAGCTCACGTATCACACTGAAGTCAGAGTGAAAACAGAGGATGACATGTAAGCAAGACAAGAATAATAGATGCATGAGCTATAAAACCAACAAAATAAACAACGTTTAGATGTCAAAGTTGAGTTACAAAAGGAAAAGTGAAGAGGAGATTTGGAAAGGAAAAGATCACCATGATAATGATCCTCACCCTATGAAAGCAAAATCTTAAACTAGGTGTTTGCAATTACATCTCTTAAGAAGCAAATCACTGAGATCCATTATTGGTTAAATATGACAAATGCAGTAAAAATGTCTTTTTAAGAACAGACTAGATATGCTCGTTGAGAATAACTAGAAATGCTGGAAAATATATTTTGCTTGAAGACATTGAAGCTCTGAAATGGTGGTGGGGACCACCCATTATTGAAGTGTTGGGGACCAAGACAGGAGAGATAAAGAAAACCAAACAGGTGAGCTCAGCATTGTAAGCTTTTTCCCTCCAGGAGCATCTTCTGATTCCAGAGAGATGACAGACTTGGAAACTACACAGAGCTTTGGATCACCCTTGTGGGTCTAAGGGAACAAAAATTGGAATTCAGGATCTGCTGTAGGGGTCAGGGGTGGGAACACCCTGTATTGAGTTAGGTGTGTTGATCCCCTGCCCAGATTTCTAAATGCTCTCCCTTTTTTTGTAGCAGAGCTGAGTTTCCAGACTTGCTCCGTACTCTCATCCCATCACCAGCAATAGTAGAATAAAATTGATTTCTGTTTGCTCGCCTTCTCTGGTGCGATTTTCTTCTTCAACAGCATCTATCTCAAGTAGTTAGAAAAATAAATAACAACAAGTTAAACCTAAATAAATTGAAGAAAGGATCTAATAAACAAGGGAAGAAATGAATGAAGTAATACATACATGAAATTTAGATGAAATGGACACATTTCCAGAAAAACATACCAAATCCTAAAAGAATAAATACTAAATGTTAATATCCCCTAAAAATTGAAGAAATTCCATGGAAAATTTTCATAGGAATGTTACAGTCTCTAATCTTTTACCTGTGATTCCAACAAATGTTTAATGAAGATTAAGGAGGTAACAACATCAATTTTATCTAATTACTTCCAAATCTGTTTCTAGAGATACAGGACTCCCCTGAGTTGTTGAAATTGATTCCAAACCCTTTCCTAGACACAAAGGGTTTTTTAAAGGTGGAGGGCTTAATAGAGGTGAGTTCAGAGATCTCCATGAGGTTTCTCAATGTGTTTTAAAACTACTTGGGTCCTATTTGCTTGTCTCTGGAGTTATTTCCAACCTCTGAGTGAGTTAAGTCCACATCAGACCCAAGTAAGGAAACTACTTCAAAAAAAAAAAGAAAATTGCAGGTAAAGGTCACAGAATTTGGTGCCATTCTAAATGGCTGTGGTCCTGACCCTCAGGTGTGCTAGAAGACTATACCACATGAACTGACTATCTTTCCCCAACCCACACTTGTGGACTGCCACTAAGACATTTCAGTCAATAAATGGTTGAAATATATCTGAGTCATTCTTTATGGGTCAAGTTTAACATTAAAATAGTGAATACTGGGTGGTTGAGTGCAGCCTTGTGTAATAGGATCAAACACCCAGTTATGCATGGACACCTGGGCTTGTCCACATTCAGTCCATAAAAGATGGAAGGGCTCAAGGCCTTTGATAATTGTGTAAAATATAGTTTACTATATTTTCTTATCTACAGAAAGTAGATACCATTTGGACGACCTCAGAGGTACCAGAAGAACAGCTAATACAGGTTACAACAACAATGCTGGTTCAAAATGTTGCAAAGCTACAGATCGGATGAAATGATGGTGGAGAAAGGGCAGATATGACAAGTCTCTCAAGATACAACCGTCACTGATGTAAGTCAAAGATGAATGAACAAAGGGAATAGAACTTCTGCCCAGAGGGTAGGCATAGCAGTGACCCATGGGCCTGGCATTTTTATGGGCACCAGGACAGCCCAGTGAAGCACCAGTGAAAGGGGCCAACACTGGTGTCCAGGGGAGAGGGAGCCTCTGGCAGTGGACTTACAACATTATGTTCCTGTCGGCAAAACCAGCCCATTCATGGTGGTGGTACCTCCAAGCTCTCCTGGCCTCTTGTTCAGATTGCAAGCTCAGTAAACTCTCTCACTAGTGAACCACCTGGCTGGCTTTCCTACGTGGGTCTAACTCACAAAGAGAAATTGTGCTGGTTTTGCCAACAGGAATGTTTCATTCTGAATAACAATTAGATTGTTCATAGTATAGAAGTAACCATCTGGTCCTCTGGTTTTATGTGTCTTATGGGCTTGGTTTTCAAGAGCATGGCCTCCAAAAAATGGACCTTCTCAGTGTGACAACAAAGTCATATTTCTGAGCCTGTAATGCCAAGGTCAGATCCTAACCTGAAGAACCATTAAGGATCATCCACACTGGGATTTGGGACACAACTCTGCATCATTTTTCTGCCTTTGGCCATATTCTAACTTCCACAATTTGAAACTCCAGCAATAGTATGTGCAGGGAAAAGTGAGAGTCATCACTGCTGGAAGATCAATTCTGAGAGGCACTAAAATCCAGGATGAAGGAAATAAATAGAAAATGATGTCTGGTACTGGGCGTATTATTGATAAAAGACCAACCTGTAAATATTTCTTTATACCAGGAGAAAAAAGAACTTTCAAATTTTTCTATGAAGCAATAGATAATAAATACACAGTAACCATTATTATTAATTAGACTACATACAATGTCATGAGTAATATCTTTAGTTTGTATCTTGCATTGTTTTATTTCAATGAAAAGAAATATATTTAGAAAGGCTTACAAAACTCCATTTAAACAGGATTCCAGTGTTAACTCCTGATTCTTTTTACAAAATCATGAACAATTGTGAATCCTCTTACTGTGGGATTTTCAGCCTAGGGGGTGAAAATGTACATTGAAGACCACTGGATCCTGACCAAATGTAATTTTTTCTTTGCCCAAATGAGAGGACTCCCTCCAGGTTAACTCAAGTCTGTACATTTTTAAAAAGGCATTAAAAATACTAGGTACTAAACAAGGTTAAATTATAACAGTGAAACATCTGGGAAACCTTGGCCTTTCTTTCATCCCAACTAAATAATTGTCTCTCTGATCTTATCAACTTATAGCTAAAGGTTTAGTAATCTTGTCCCTGGAGAGGGGAAAAAAAAAACACACAAAAACTCAACTGCACCAACTCTATGAGGAAAGAGAAGGACACTACGAGTTGATGTTTAGCTCTCATCTCTTTTATAGTGGCAACAAACAAACCCTCAAAAAACAACCCTGTTTTTTGTGAAAAGCTGTCCTGGGAAACACTTTGGCCTGTGAACCAAGAGCTTTTCAAGGCTCTTACACTCATAGGTGACCCACCCGTCTCAAAAGTTATCCTAAACAATGACCAAGTCAATAATTGTTCATGTAGTGGCCTGTGTCAATTCCATGCTTGATACTAGATTTCTAAGCACAAACAGGGCTCATTTCCTGTCTTCAAAGGCTCACACTTATTAAGAGACAAAGATGTCTCTTAATAGGTAATGATGCCCAAATATGGTCCTCATTGTGACAGCTTTAACGGTGAAAATAGAAAATCTATATAACGTAGGAGTTGTTATATAAACCATGGGAGACAGTCAGTGTATTAGTAGGAGTTTTCTAGAGAAATAGAGCCAACCGGATGGATGGATGGATGGATGGATAGATAGATAGGTAGATAGATACATAGATAGGGATTTGTTTTAGGGGATTGGCTCACATGATTGTGGGGCTTGGTAAGCCCAAAACCTGCAGGGCAGGCAGCAGGCTCGAGGCCCAGAGAAGAGTTGATGTTGCAGTTCAAATACGAAGGAAGAAGTCCTTTTTCTTGGGGGACCTCAATCTTTTTCTCTTAAGTCCTTCAACTGATTGGATGTGGCCCACCCACATTTGTGGAGGGCAATCTGCTTTGTTCAATGTCCACTGATTTAAATGTTAATTTCATTTAAAAAATACCTTCATGTAAATATCTAAAATAATGTCTGACCAAATATATGGGTACTGTGGCCTAGCCTGGTTGACATAACTTCAACCATCACAACAATGTTACTTTATAAAATTAGAAAAACCGAATGCTGACATAGATCTGGGGATACTTTAGGGTTTTGGGCAAGGACTATGGGTTCTGTCCAGCTGATAACAGGGGAACTGACTGAAGCTATGGAGAAAGATTCCCTCTTCCTATTCAGAGCAGCCAAGCCACCTCCAGCCCCAAGCAAGAGATGAGGATTTTAATTAGTAGAAAGACTGATTCAGAGAAACCCTAGAACTAGGGATCCCAGGCACAGAAGAGATCAAATGCACAGCGGATGCTGGGGAAATTAGTGAAATACTGACTATTGAAGGCCAGTATTCATTCTAACATCCTGCTTTTAAAAAGAACATATGCAGGAAACCTTAAAGAACCAAGTAGGAGATTGGAGAGTTTGTCCCTGAAACTCAAAGGACAAAGATGAAAGGTGTTGATGTTGTCTGGTCCATGTGAGAATTCTGGCTTCCTACATGATCAGTGAAGAGTGAAGGTCATGAGCATACCAGCTGCCCCTCCTCTTCCCCCCACCCCATCCTGCACACACATTTGCAGAGAGCTCCTGCAGGGTTCTTTTTTTTTTTTTCTGCCTCATTTAAAAATATAAACAGGTGACCAAGGAAAGACAGACATTTGAGGAGAGCCTCTAACATGAAATAGAGAAACTAAAACAAACAAACAGAAAAATAGAACCTGGCATAAGCAGGGTAAATGCAGGAGAGTAGAAATACCCACAGAAATAAGCATCCGTGAATTTGCATCCATATAAATAAATTGGAATACTATGAAAAAAGAATATCAGAGAAAAGGGAATGTACTCCAGAAATTAAATAGGGTAACTGAACATTAAGACAAACCAGTAGGACACCATGAGACAGAAAAAAAATTAAAGAAAACTCCCAGAAGATAGCAAAAGACAAAGAATTGAGAAGGGGGTGGGGAGGTGGTAAAGATAAGGAAAATAAAAGAGTCAGACTATTGGCTCAACATTAACTATTCAAAGAAAGTCCAGAAGGACAAGACTGATAGAATGGCTGGAAGTCTACTGTGATAGGCTGATAATGGCTCCCTAAAACAAGTCCAGGCTCTAATTCCTAGAACCCATGAATGTTACCTTGTTTGGAAAAAGGGTCTTTGCAAATGTGGTTAAGGGTCTTGAAGTAAGGAGATTTTCCTGGGATATCCAGGCGGACACTGACTGCCGTCATAATTGGTCGCATAAGAGAGGCAGAGAGAGACGTGAAACACACAGATGAGAAACACAGGAAGATGTAGACAGAGATTGGAGCCATTTCATAGAGTCAGAGACTCGGGCTCAGAGAGATCCAGCCAGACATTTGATGTAAAGTGGCTCCTGGGTGCCTGGCACACAGTGAAAGTTTCATACAGGCTGAAGCATCTTTCTGGCAAATAGACTGGTTCATGTGAAGATCTGAACCTCGTCCTAAGAGTGAGATGCACAAAGTAAACAAGTATTTCATAGGAACTGCTCTCAAAAAATAACGCCTTGCTTATACATAAGGAATTATTTGGGGCAAATCGTTTCTACTTGCATGGTGAAAATACTTCCTAGGATAGCTGACTATGTTGATAATCATAGAATGAATGGAATTCCATTTCTTTAGTCATCAGTACCCAGCTAGGATGAGAAGAGGAAGGTGGAGTAAAACAACATGGTACCCACTGAGGAGGTCAGGGCTTGATGGATGCTGGTGGCGGGCAAGGCAGAGGACAGAGGGCTCTTGACATCTGGCAAAGGAGATAAGCTCAGAGGCAAACTTAACCTCTTTCCAGTTTTTCCCAGAAAACACAAAGCCACTTACAGGCAGTGAAAGGAATGACCACGGCTGTCTTTGGCCAAGGTAGCTCAGGGTGACACTTCTAGCTCTTGTCTTTCTGGACACATGGTAGGACTGCATCTAAGAGCACAGTCAACCCCATGCTTTGGCAGAGAAAATGTGAAACCCAGACATATGACACTTGCAGACAGAATGCACTGTGTGGCCAGCCCTGCCCTCTTCTCCCTGCTGTGGAAGGTGGAGGCTATACCAGCCCAGGTCCTGAGGGACCACATGAGCAGAGCCCTCTGGACAGGAGGTCTGAGCAAAATATCAACCTTTGCAGTGATAAGGGCCTGTGGCTTGGGGTTCCTTCCGTAGAATAATGTAACTTTACTGACTGGAACAGTTACTAGTTTGTTTTGGTTCCTTTTAGATGGATTAACAACCCCTATGTGAATCTTCCATATGATGTATTTTTCTACAAATGAAGGATGAGGATAAGCAATTTTTCCAGTAAAACCATGTACAGATTATTCATTAACTGAATCAATGGGCTATTGATGCTCTGGGCTTTAATTTCATACTTTGCATAGAACTGTGCACTTATAAAATTTGAACCATTAAAATCATTTAAAATAGGCAATATGAAGGTATATCATGCATAGAAGATGAGAAGTATGATTGTTGTTGTTTTTATAGAATGTACACTAAGTAACTTAGGAATCTATGTTCTGTCAGTGAGAGTAGGACTACATCACTTAGTATTAGTAGATATTCAAAGTCATTGCACTTCCCAACTGCTGTGTGATACTTTGAGAAGAGATACTGTGAAGCTGGGTCTCCCCAGGTAGAGTGTGTCTTCCTGAGACTGTGTCCTATTCACCCTGCAGGCCCATTGTACAACACAGCAAATAACAGACAAAAAATTCAAATTATTCAAAACTTTGTGAATAATCAGTATTTCCAAATTTATATTTTTCCCCTATTTTAAAATATGACACAGCATGCAGTAAACATTGAAATAGATTTTAAAAATCTTTTAAATGGTCAAGCAGACATAAAGAAAGCTGGATATGTCAGACAGAGAAAGACAAATGTATGATATCACTTACATGCAGAATCTTAAAAAAAATGATACAAATGAACTTATTTACAAAACAGAAACAGACTCACAGACTTAGAGAACAAACTTATGGTTACTGGGGGGGAATGGTGGGGGGAAGGGATAGTTAGGGAGTTTGGGATTGAAATGTACACACTACTATATTTAAAATGGATAACCAACAAGGACCTACTGTATAGCACAGGGAACTCTGCTCGATATTATGTAACAACCTAAATGGGAAAATAATTTGGAAAAGAATAGATACATGTATATGTATATCTGAATCACTTTGCTGTACACCTGAAACCAATACAACATTATTAATCAACTATACTGCAATATAAAATAAAAAGTTAAATAAAAAGATACTTCACCCCAAAGAAATGCTGAAAAGCTTTGCTGGATTTCACGGTTTGCCCAATGGCCATTAGGACAGCTGGTGATGCAGATGCCTTAAACAGGACCAATCTTTCTGCTAGAAAATTTGGCATGCTGATTATATTAACATATGGCATAAATTTCTTAAATCAGAAAGAGTAATATAAACTACCTGACACTAAATGTTTGAAATACAACAGAACTTTTATCATAGGCATATATTAGTTTCAGAAGAATGGCTCTAAGATAAGAGATTCCTAACTATTTCAAAATTGTGAAGTCAAAAGTAGAAATGTCAAGAAAGTGGACAGCCAGTGTTGTTTATGAGGAATTTCTTGCATATTTTGAATGACTGGGTTGTATAGAATAATTTCAGGAGAAAGGCTTCAACCATTTTTTGTGACATCAGCTGTGATTTCATAATTTGTTATTGCCTATTCCTTGTGAGTTCCATAGTGTCATTTCTACAAGCTGTTGCAGTGCAATATACACCTCATGGGAGGAAAGCTTCTTTGGCTGCATGTTAAAAAATATTCACCCAACAGTGAGGGGGAGTTAATGTCTCATCTACCTGGAAGTTTGGAGGTAAGTTCTTTCAAGGTTGATCAGATCACTGACACATCTCTGTCATCAAGAACCCGGTAATTTCCTTCCTACTATTATCCGCAGTTTATTGGCTTTTACCGTGAGTATTGACTGTCTAGAATTGCAAGAAGAAACCTTAGTTCCAGATATAATATCCTCCTCCAAAAGAGGAAGGGGAATTTCTCCTGAGGTATATCTTTCATCAGGATATTAGAATTTCCCAGAAGTTCAACAGTAGTCTTAGACGTAAATTTCAAAGTTGAAAGCAAAGTCAGATGTTGTTCTAATTGTTTTCTTTTTTTTATTACTTGTAAACATTTTATTTTATTTTATTTTATTTTATTTATTTATTTTAACATCTTTATTGGAGTGAAACTGCTTTACAATGGTGTGTTAGTTTCTGCTGTATAACATAGTGAATCAGCTATACGCATACGTATATCCGCATATCTCTTCCCTCTTACGTCTCCCTCCCACCCTCCCTATCCCACCCCTCTAGGTGGTCACAAAGCACCGAGCTGATCTCCCTGTGCTATACAGCTACTTCCCACTAGCTATCTATTTTACATTTGGTAGTGTATATATGTCAATGCTAGCTGTTTTCTATAAACACTCAACCAACATCCTTGCCCTTTATATGACCCTCCTTCATGTATTAAAAGTGCTGGATGTCTAAAAGCTACATTTCAAAAACTTCCCTCCAGTTGGAGCCCTGGGTGATAAACTGTCAGTGAGACACACTTAAAATGTCCAAGTCAGGACTGAGATAGGACCCATCTTGCTGATGCTGTGGCTGCCAGAAGATCAAGAGGAGTGAGTAATTCAGTGACTGGAATCCACATTTCAGTGTCTAGACGGCAGCTCTGTGAAGTCAGGTGGTCATGGTGATGCTGGTAATGGTAGAAGCAGCAGGAGCTCCCTACAATCCTGTGCCACTGAAACTACCCAGTGATACCTCTGACTTTCCCTCCTCCAGCTCTTTCATTTAATCCCTGTGTTAAATGACGTTCTACTTGGAAAGTTCCATGTGGATTCTATTTCCTGCCTTGAGCCCTGACTGGAGCACACTGACTGGGGCTGGACACGAGACCTATAGTCCATGAGGGTGTTGCCACCCAACACGTGGAAGTAAAAAACTGACCTTTTGGCAAAAGAAAAAGTGGGGAGAGGGATGGTTGTGGGGTGAGCAACCAACAGTGACTACCTTGCATCATAAGTCTCTAATACATTTGTCTTAGCTAAAAGTGATTCCACTCTGCACGGTTAAATGATCTGTCCGAGGGGTCCACGGCAACAGCTAATCCCTTTTCAAGAATAAGATGTTCACGTTCATGTTTGCCAGCATGTTTGGTGCCATATTGTTTTTCTATGGAGGTGAAACAGATCCTCTTTCCCTTAAGTTTACTGTGCAACTTTGAAGTGATTAAATTTAAGGATATGACACTTTTTAATTCATTCCACCCATGTATTTATGCCTTGTAACAGTTCTAGTGTTCTATACATATTTTATACATTTTTTCAAACCTAAGGCCTTCTTCTGTCAAATTAATTTGAAGTTACCTCTTAAAAATATACTCTGAGAATTTTTCATGTTATCAAATTTAAATTTGTTTGACAATTAGTCATCTCCTCATATAAAACATATTTCTGTAGGTTTTAAGAATGTATTCAAATATCTTTCATATCATGTTATATTTTATTGGGAAAAGTATAAATTCTGACTGGTTACGTTTATTCACGTGCCAAGACAATGGAGCCCCATCTCATTCCGGATTGCGTCTTGGAGAAGCACACTAATGTATCAGTCCCCTTCTCAGAGTACGATGGCGGTGGCAGGGCACCCAGGGCTGGTCTTTGACCTGTTTGCAAGCAGATTTAATCCTTAAACCTTCCCTATGCTAATCTATAGCACAGAACATTAGCTCAATGGGCTGCAAGTCCAAGGCCCCATGTCAGCTGAGTCTTCCTGGTTTGGACAATGGCTGGTACTGGAGGGAGATTAGAGGCAAGGTGGGGGCGAAGGGAGAAGACAAGCTATTTCTCTGCATCTACCTTGGGTGCCATCTCTGTAATCTCATATTTTTCTGTCTGGCTCAGTCTCTTGCCCCAAGATTCCACCCTCATGTTCTTTTCTGCGTCATGACCTCAGCCTCTGCCCTGGTAGCACTACTCACTGCCAACATCCAGCCTTGAGAAACTGCGTATCGATTCATCTCTGTTACATCACTGCTCCGATTTAGCTTCTTAGCTTTTGCATTGCTGTGTAAACAATGCCCTAGATTAAGTTCCCTGTATTTTGAGCTGTAGTGCGGTTTCTTTTTTATATGGGCTGATGCCTGAGTCCTATCCCCAGACGTGGACACATGAAACTGAAGGTGCTTAGAAGCTGATGATTTTGCTGGAGGAGCTGAATGCCTCAAATAGACTGCACAAGCAATGAAAACTTGTAAATGAACAGCACAACCCGAATTTGGGGGCCAGAGATTTTTCACACAGACAGGGAAGACAAGAGCAAGAAAGATCCGTCAAAATAGGCAAATGAGAAAGCGTTTGTTTATACACTGGGGCGCGGATGCTTGCCAGCTTCTAGGACTTTGGAGAGTCCAGCCAGACACATTACAGTGAGGCATCCACTTTTAGTGCATTGTGAGCTCGATCACCAAGTATCTTCTGAATAAGAGAGGAGTATATGGGCTCAGGTGGTGTTATGTGATGGTCCTTAGAAAGCAGTTCTGCCTATTGCCTTGTCATTGTGTTGGAAATGTCACCCTTTTGGAATCACAGGACTACGGAGTATATCCCCAGAAATCTTGGCGCCATGACGTCTTTTTGGTTATTTCCCCTGACAAGAGTTAGAAAGCCATTTTATAAAAGAAAAGAAAAAAACACTAAAAATGAGATGTTCTTATAGAGGAGCCAGGAATGATATGGAAAAGATTATGTAGCTAATGGGGCATGGTCCCAAGAAGAGAATTAGGGGAATCTATGTGTAAAATTAGAAAAGTAAATACACGGTATGCCTTCTTCGTGACGTTGCTTGTGGCTGATGACCCAGGCAGGGTACTATTACATGAAGCCCCACACCGAATTGCCAGGGCAAAGAAAAACAATTTAATGAAAAGTTACATTCAGTATTCTTCTATATTTTTTTATCAAGCTTCTAAAACTGCCAGATTTGACATTTCTTTTTTGAAATTAAAGAATTATTTTGATACTAAACTGTCAATAACCAACATTCAGTTCTCTGAAAGAAGTGTGGTTAGAAATGAACATTTTGGTGTGACCAGCTTGACAGTTAAGATAGCAGCCATTTAAAATCTTACACTAGTTTCTCATTGTTTTTTATCAATTTTCTTTTTTTGAAAACACTATTATAATAAATAAACTGATAGTGATTGGAAATGCACACCCACACATACATATTTGCCCACACATATATTATATGTTTGCATTTTAATAGGATGGCGTGGCAATGTGGAATTTAGCCAGATTCCTGAGTCCCCTTCCTTCAACTAAAAAAACTACAGCTGACAGAATTCACTTGTTCATGTGGTAGTGGGGATTGTGGCTTCCCCTTTCTTAACAGAGAACTTCTGGGACATACAATTGTTTTCCTGCCTTAGTTGCTTGGAGTCCTTATTTTCAACCTCTCTAAAACTGAAAGAAAGCCTGATTTTACTGCAAACTTTCTCCACTGAAGTGCTGGGGAAACTTAGATTGGTGCACTTCATCATTATACAGAACAGTTGCAAATCTTAAATGAACATGTCAATTATTCACAAGTCTAAGGTCCTGAATGCCAACTATACATTATTAATCAGTACATGTAAATATTTTAAAACCCTGGTGAGAAACACATTCTGTGAAAGCCCTTCAGCAGCAGAGTGGATAAACAGCAATTTTTAAAGCAAAGGGTGGTGGTCGTATAACAACATTTATTCAAAACTCCACATAATAGGGTTAAGAACATGGTTCAGAAGCTTTTTTTCGTTCCACCCTTATCATAAGGGGACTGGTTTCAATGCCACAGCCATTAATTCAATGTGCTTAACCTTTGCAATAACCAAATCTAGAGTTGGTTCTTTTTAATCAGCTCTGCAGTCTCTCGCAGTTTTTATCTTGAGTTAAAATAATTGTACTTTAGGTGACTTAAAGAGGTGTTTCCATTCTAGCCAACATTTCATTATCGAAGTAAAATTTTTTTCCCCTCTATTTCTGCACCTTTAATTTTCCTTTTCCTCTGAAGGCACTGCCTTTTTCCCCTTCTCTGCCTGTTCAATCCTACTCTATCTTTAAATTTCAGCTTCTCGTCTTTGCATTCTGTGGATATTTCCCTTTACCTCTCAGTGGGAATTAACCTCTCCTCCCAGTGATTTTATTTCAGTTTCCCCAAGCGAAGTGTAAACTCAGTGAGAACAGCATCTTCTTTACCTCCACACAACTGCAGTGTGTAGTACACAATGCACCCAGAAGTGCCTCAAAAAATAGTTGCTGAATCATGCTGAATGAATGCATGCATTCCACCCATCCTCAATTTGTAGGTATCTGCACTCAATCCAAGAAGAGCTTTTGTTCTTTTTTCTAGGAAGAAGCATATCCTCATGATTAAGAGACTCAGCATTGAAGCTGGTAGAGACGCGGGTGGCATTTGGCGCTCCTTAACGGGCTGCATGAGGTTTAAATGAAACGATCTAGAGAAACACTGGGCCCAGCGCCGGGTCCATAGTAGGTGCTTGAGAAGTTGTAGCTAGTGTTGGTCACTCCCTGTTGTTACCATCGCTGTGAAAGCACGTTCAGGGCGACAACCATAATAATAGACATCTATTGAGTCACTTAGATCCTGGACATCTGGAGACCCCAGTTCTGCTAAATTGCTCACCTAACTTATCCTCCAGCCAGCACCGGCAGAGGCCTTGAGTCTAACTTACCTTCATTACAGAAACAAACAAAACCCCAATTGGAGTCCCTGAAATACAGCCTAAGCATTCCGCTGGCTAGCTCTGGAATTTCCATGAAAATTTTCTCATTGTTGCTCATTGTTAAAAGATGCAATATCTTACATGAGGAAGAAAAAGAAAACACTGGACTTAATGGTATTTATCATTATTTCATCAAAAATAAAAAGGTTAAGTACAAAGTAAGTTTTGTCAACTCTGTGATCAGGTGGAGAGTGTAGCCCATCAGTGGCGAATGCAGACTCTGGGTTTCAATCCAACCCTGTCACTCACCAGCAGGGTGACCTTAGAATGTTTCTGAACCTTTTATTTAGTGGCTCCACTTCCTCACTGTGAAAAATGGAAGCTAACATTCGTCATTCTCTTATGAGAACTCTCGGAGGATGTAAATTGAGTAAAATGATGAGAACAGATCCTGGTGTGTGGGGTGTGTACACAGGTATTAGCTTCGTGGTTTTTAATAACTCTCAAATCATAGAGAGGAACTGTGTGCTTGCGGACCAAGTTGGATAACGCCAACAGATCCAAGGGCTTTTAAATTCCCTTTGAATCTTTACCAAAATGCTACTGAGATATTTTTTAAAGTAGGAAGAGCTTTCTGATGGGTCAAATTCCCAGTTTGAAAGGGTAGGATTGGGTTTTAGTAGAACACTCCATCTTTACAACCTGTATGCAAATGCTCTGATACTGCCTTCTTCAGGGTCCTTTATCACCAAACTGTTGTAAATCTTGTACTCTATCTCATAACACAGTTGGTCTAGTTTAGTATAAAATAATATTTTCTAATATTTAATTTAGAACTTAAAATTCCCCATGAAATTTTCAGTAAAATTGAAGCTCCCCAAAGCTACGGAACAAACCAACCATCTGTTTCCCAGCAGAACCGACTTGATCGAAGCCCCTGCAAAGTGAACTTGACCTTCATCAAAAGGCTGTACAAGAAGCAACCTCTAACGGCACCCTTTGAACTTTACACAAAATTGTTAGCTGTGAAATCTGTCACACTGCTCAGGAATCTACCGAGTGTCCCCTAACAAACTCCCTCAGAGGGTGAGGTCAAGAAACTTGAAAAAAAATTTTTAGATAAACCGGTTTCTTCCTGAGACACTCGGTGCAGACTCTGCCCTATTATCTCTCAATGGGCCTCAAATTTCCCCTGCGCCTGTTGATTTCTTGGCTTTGGTACTATTTCCATCTTTGTTGGATTTGCACTACCTTCATTTTGTATTGATTAATTTTTACCTAATTCTCAAAGCAAGTGCCATTACGTCACTTTTTAGTATTTAATCTTTTCAAATAGTCAAAGTGTTTTGGAAAATACATCTTAATGTAAGCCTGTTCCAGACTCTTTATAGTTCAGAGAGAATATAATTATGGGGAATAACACAATGAAATATTTAGGGCCACATGCCATGGAAAGCTGGCGCGCTCTGCCTGCTTGCATATGCTGACAATGAGAAAGGACCAGTATTATAATAAATGTCCCTGCTTTGGCTTAATATAGAGATTCTAGATTTAAGGATATCGATTCTAAGCTACCACCTGAGACTAAGTAGAAAATAACATCTGATATATTAAGCTCCTGCCTCTCTACGTGGCTAAGTAGCTGGTGGCAGCTTTGTATCAATAATCTGCGCTCACACTGGAAACTTAGAACAGACCTGGCTGGGAGATCTTATGTGAGAAACAATAACCTTCTGTAATTCTGTTTCTCGTCCTCACCTGTGTTGCCACTGATGACCTTGGTCCACAGAAATATGCCATGATTCACAATCTGGTTAATACAGATTTTTAAAAAATCAATAGAGAACATTGTCATGGTTGTTTTGGGGTTGGTGGCAGAGCATGATCCTTACAAAGATACATTTAATGTTAAGAATGTGTTTTTTTGGTGGGGGAAGAAAAATCACAAAATATTTGCAAAGGATTTGGCTGGAAATGCAGATGGTAAAAACATGTTTCTTAAGTGTGATATTAATCTGGAAATTACCACGTTTATGCGTAACAGAAGAGCCTGCCTCCCTGCATCCAGGTCAGGCTGCTAGATCCGTGAATAAGGCATCCCACGTACAGCCAAATCCTGGCATCCACAGGGTTTCCAAAAAGATAAAATGACAGAGTATTTACCTCAACTCCCTCAAGCTTAGATGGTTCACTCCTGGCTGTTTGCAAGACTTGGAGAAATCAAAAAAGAACATTAATATTTATAAAGAGACATTTTAGTCAAAAGTCAAGAAAGTAGGCTATGAGGAGGATCTAGGGCATAAGTATTTTAAAAATATATGAAAGACCACTTTGAGTAGAGACTTTATGTCCTCCAACAAACAAGGAGACCTGATGTGTTCAAGACACAAGTGCAAAGACACTGCCATCACCCTGGGGACATGTTGACTCGTAGGTGCAATATGGCGCAGTGAGAATCACCAGCTGCAAGAATGGCACTCAGACTGCAGAAGGACTGCAGAACAATGTCCGAGCTGCCCCTTCCCATAATTTCTCTACACACAAAAATACAAAATGGGGCTGGGGTATTATAGAAAGAATGAGATGCTTCTGTCTATTTTTCACATTATGTCCTTGTCAATGCTGAAATTCTTTACAATAAAAAAAGCCAACAGCAACACCAGTATCTCCAAGACCACCCTGTTGGTGGACTCTCTTGCAACACCTGTGAATGAAAAGTCCACTCACCAGCTGCTCAGGCCAAAAGTGATGGACCAGATGCCTCTCTTTCTCCCACCCCTGTATCCAGCCCCTCGGCAAGTGGTAATGTCTCTGGGTACGAAGTACGTCTAGATTCTGGCCAGTGGTCACCACCCCCACTGCTGCCCTCTGTCCACATCTCCATCATCCCCTAACAGGTCACTTCTGTGGCCCTACCTGCTTTTCTGCTTCTACACCTGCTTGACCACAGGTTCTCAACACAGAGTCAGAGCCATCCCTGCAAAATGGGGATCAGACCACATCACTCTTATGGACCCCCTCTGAGATTCCCCATCTCACTAGGGGGAAAACCAAAGTCTTGAGGCTGGCCAAGAAGGTCCTCACGTGACCTGCCCTGCTGCCAGCCCCTCCGTACCCTCCCCACCTCCTTCAGGCATGTGCGGTCCTTGTCTTCTCTGCAGAGCACACTTCCTGCCTCAGGGCTCTTACATCTGCTGTTCTTAGCACCTGGTGTGCTCCCCTCCCCATATATGTATATATATCTGTTAAAATGTCATTGTCTCCCTGAGGGATTTGCTGACAACCCATAAGAAAGAGCAACTTACCTCTTTTGACAGTTCCGTTCCTCAGCATCTATCAACATCTGACATGTCTGCTGGTTATCATTTGTTGTTGTTGTTGAATGATGTATCCCCAGTGTAGGCAGGAGTGCCTGGCACACGGCAGGAAGTTAGGAAATATGTGCTCTGGGAATAAACATAATTATAAATAGAATAGATATTTTCTTAACAACCCATAGGTCATTTAGAAAAATGATCACTTGTAAAGAACCCTGCAATGTGGCAATATTGTGTTATTATGTGTGTGTATGTGTGTATATATTATGTGTGTGAATATGTGTGTATGTGTGTGCATACATATACATATACTCATCTGTCTGTATACTTGTACATACGCATGTACGTATAACTTCATGATGATCAATACCTGAAAGAATTATCATTTTATAATTTTCTTGCTTCACATATATGTTTGAATCAAAACATATTATAAGCAGTCCTTCAAGGATGTGTTGTAATTATTCTTTTACAGACCTTAAAATCTTTTTTCAGTATTATCTAAGTTTATTTCTTTTTTGTCATTTTTATCTAAGTTTACTTCTGATCAAATCTTTTATCTTCTTTTGGTGAACACACTTGATTACATGAGAGGGACAAAGAACACCACAGATATAGAATATTATCTTTGAACTTGCCTCTTTGTCTTTTGCCGAATGCTATACTCTACTTTCTGAATGTCTTGCTATAAATTCAGATACAACAAAAACAACTCCTTCTCCTTCTCTGATGGCCTACGTTATGACAAGTTTCTTTATCTCGCAGATTTTGTTTGTCCTGCAACATCAGTGAGTCCATGGGCGAACATGACAGACGGGGTACCCCTCTGAACTAGAGGAAGAGGCAGGCTTAGAACAAACTGTGATAAGTGATGGGAAGGAAATGAAAATTTGGGTTAAAGGAGGGACACATTTTAGAGGGAAAGGGGCTGGGAAGACTTTTTTTGAGGAAATTATTTTTAAGCGGGGACTTGAGGAATAGTAAGGAAATAGCAATTCAAAAGATAAGGAAGGAGTGCATGGAATTCTTCCAAGAGAGGCAGCTGTAGCCCTAGGTCAAGAAGGGGCTCAGTAAGAACTGGGAACTGAGAAAAGATTAACAGGATGTGAGACAAGAGAAGGAGGAAGAGAGAAGATGAAGTGGGAATACCAGGTTGGGATCAATTCACCCAAATTCCTGCAGGGGGTTATATTTTATTCAAAGGCACAATATGAAGCCTTTGAAAAGTTTTAAGCAGGCAAATTAAATGATCTGATTTATATTTCAAGAATATTGCCTGGTGTGTGGAGAATATATTGAAGGGAGCAAAAGAAAAAAGAAGATACAGAAGATGCAGGAACTTTTTCAATAGGCCAGATGTGCAAGCAGAAGATTCAGAGAAGTGGGAAGATTTAAGATATAATCTGAGAGGAAACTGAATTTGGTGACCACTGTGTATGGAGAATTGAGGGGAAAAGAGAATCAGAAACGAGCAATGATTTGTGGCTACATGATTTCCAAAAATGTGGAAGTTTGGAGAGGAAATATGTGTGAGAGGAATCAAGAGTTCAGTATGGACAGATTAAAATGAGGTGCCTGGGAGAAATTCACGTGGAGAGTTCAAGAAGATGAGAGGAAGGGACTAGGATGGAGAATTAAAATTGAAAGTCATCCACTTACAGATAATATTTAAATCCACAGGAATAGGCAATACATTGTAAAGCAAGTACTCGGGCAGGACAAATGCTGAAAAGACTAAAGGGGAAAGTAGAAGATGAGCATGAGGCAAGGAGACCAGGCAGCCGTGATGTTAAAAGCAGGAGGAACCCCGGGGAGTGCCCTTTTGAGGTCAAGAGAGCATTTAATCAATGACGGGGTCGTCAACCATCACGAACAATGCTGAGAGGTCACGTAAGATGAGGACAAGGCCATCTATGGGTCTAACAGAGCCGTTGTTGATGATCTTGAAAACTGCAGCCTGGGTGACGTGAGGCCAGCGGAAGCTGGGTTGGATGCAGCATCAGAGTCTTATTGGGACTGGGAGCAGACACCTCTTTAAAAGTTTAGGCATAAAGGGAAGCAGAAATACGGCACAGTAGTTGAAAACAGACACAAGATCAAGGGAGATGATGGAAGAATGAAAAGCATATGGTGTAACGGGAATGACTGGGGGAGAGTGGATGACCCAGGAAAGAGCAGGGTTAATTGGAGGAACAATGGCTTTGAGAAATCAAGGTGACGTGCGCTCCAGGAACACAAGTGAAGGGACTTGCTTTTGAAAAGAGGATTAACAAGACAGACCAAATGCAGGTAGAACAGTGCAACGGGGAAACCAGAAAGTTTGAAATAAGGGTATCAATTTTTAGTGAGGCTTGCTCTAAAAATACCTACATGCTCATGCCCATCTCAGAGTCTGCTTCCTGGGGATCCAAACCTTCGAGAGCCAACTTGAAGCTCCAGTCAACACCTGTCTTTCCCACCAGACCCTAAGCACCATGAGGGTAGATGAGGACAGATGCGTTGTCTCTCGTGTTTATTGCTGCGTCTGTCACATCTAGAATAACTCCTAGCACTAAAGAGACATTAATTAATATTTACCATATGAATGCATGAATAAACAAGTGAATAGTTCCCATATTAAAATTCTTCTATAGTAGAGGTGAGAATTTGTTAAATCCAACCTAGAAGTTATCCCAGGCCATGTTGTAGAACTTTGAGCAATGAATCCATTCCACATTTAAACATTTGAATAGATTTGAACTTGCCTTTTGAAAAAAACAAAAGAAAAAAAACCTTCTGGCCTTACAAATGGTGACCCTGTAAACCGACTGCATGTAGCAGTGAAGTGTAGTGTTGCCAGATTTAAAAACAATGTCCAATTAAATTTGAATTCCAGATAAACAGATTATTTTTTTGGTATAAGTATGTACCACACAAATAATTGTTTATTTGAATTTAACTGAGAATCCTTTATTTTTATTTGCTAAATCCAGAAACCTAGTGAAATAGCCCTTCACCAAAGCAAAACACTTCATTTCTCACAATAAACCGTCACCTGGGTCATCTGCAACCCGAACATTTGTTATCATCTACCTGCTCTTTAGTTTCTTGCTCTAAACCTCAGTTGTGAAGTGTCAGCTCAGCAAATTCTATCAAAACCGCATTCAGACAACTAGTATCATGAAGAATGATTTAGAGGAAATGTTAACAATTTATTTTCCCAAGACGATTTTAGTTTTCTCACTCTATTAAGTGTGAAAATAGACTCTATTCAGTAGAACATGTTACACACTGGAATTCCATTTACTTTGGTTCCCAGTAAAATCACCTTCAACAGATGAATCACACTTTCATGTGACACTAGCCATGCTCATAGCCCGTGTAGGCTGGGCATCCTCCTCTGCCCCTCCAGACTTAGTCTTACTCCTCCAACTGGCTCCCTGTTCCTTGATGGTGGACCATGCCAAGGCTCCTTGTTCTTAGATGTCCTGTTGGACCAGCCACAGAGGGGCCCCAGCAGCAGGTCTGTGGGTGGGAGGAGAGTGAAGTCAGGGTCTTGCTTCTTTTGGCATTCTTCCTGTGGGGAGGACTGTGCTGGCTGCATCTTTCCACCGAGGGACATGGCACCTCTCAAGGTGGCCCCTTCTGTGTGACTCTCTGTTCTAGTTTCCGGTAACCATGGTCTCCCCTCACCACTCATGCCTTCAGGTGGTAACAGGCAGCCCAGACGTCATAGTGGCCCTGGAACACTGCAGCATTCCCTTGGGTTCCCTGGTAAGTAATGTGATACAAGGGTGAAGGAGTTAACAAGGACACTAGCTTGGATGAGCCATCTGGATCCTGCCGGTTCCTGACCAATACACTCTCCAAGTACCAGACATATGGGGATATCTTTTCATTTTATCAGGCAATTGTTACTGAGGACATCATTAATCATGTTCTCCCTCAGAGTGGAATAGAGAAACACCACTCTTATTTTCCTGTGTAGTTCCTTTCTCTTCTCAGCCAGCCTGTATGTGGTACTACGTCTGTTTGTCTGTCTGTGTGGTGGAGAAGGAGAGTGGGAGAAGAAACAAACGACAGGAAATATATGAGGTTGTCCCTTGGTCTCTGCTGTGGTAATGGGTGAGGAATGGACAGGAAATGTTTTATGCTTATATTCGAATGAGCACTTATTGAATAGTTAGCTATGAAATCTGTGTAATCCTGCATATTTCCCTTTTCACCTTGACTGTTAGAAAGATAAGAAGTGATTTTTCTTAGGTTGGATATTAAAATATAATTTATCTTCTCTCTTTTCCTTTTCTTGTGATGTGAGTTTGTGTGTGTGTCCTTAGAGTGCAGGTATTACTATATTTTTATTCTCAGTGTCAGCTGTCCTGGTGTTTCTTTCCGAGTTAGGACAGTGTCTATACTAATGTAGACAGGAGGCTGCTAAATCCTTTCCTCCCACCCATTAGGGTAGCAGAGCTCCTAGGATGATATCACTTATTTTATATTTTTTTCTTCTCTCTCTCTCTTTCTCCACAGATGATGTAATTTTCTTGTGAGGATCTTTTCCCAACAATGACCAATAGGGATGTTTATTGAATGCTACTACTCCCTGTAAACTTTCTCTAGTGGGTGAGGAGTTGTCGATGGATGGGTGGTGAGGATGGATAAAGAGACAGGTTTCCCCAAGACCAAACATGCCTCAAAAAGGCTCTGAGTTTTCCTTCTCTCCCTGGGATGACCATGACAGTGTTCAAACTCCCCTGGAAAGAAATGTTTCATTCCCTGTGTTTCCTCCAAAGGCTCCTGTTATTCAAGGGAACTCATAATAGCCTGCTCCATCCTTCCACTCGGGTCAAGGAAGTGATGATCTTGCATTCCCAAACCCTCATCCTGCACCCCCAGTCTGAAAAATGAATCAGGAAGCTGGTGTACCCACAGTTCCATGTATCCTGTTTCCCATTTCCGCAAGGTCATCACCTTTGACCTGGAATCTGTGTTCACCTACTGCATCCAGCCTTGATTCTATGGTGTGATTCCTATCTGTGTGATTCCTGGGTTTGACCCTCCAGTTACTAACCTTATATTTCACAAGTTGTTTCTCTGTCTTCTCATTTATAGACACATTGAAAAGTGACATGCACAATCAAGGTTATAATACATTTTTTAGGAAGATGAGGATGAGGTTTCCTTAGAAATAAGATTATCACTGTGACATTTCCAAAGAGCAAAATAGTTAAACATTTTCCTATTCAGTAAGTATTGCTGGGAAAACTGGACAGCTACATGTAAAAGAATGAAATTAGAACACTCCCTAACACCATACACAAAAATAAACTCAGAATGGATTAAAGACCTAATGTAAGGTCAGACACTATAAAACTCTGAGAGGAAAACATAGGCAGAACACTCTATGACATAAATCACAGCAAGGTCCTTTTTGACCCACCTCCTAGAGAAATGGAAATAAAAACAAAAATAAACAAATGGGACCTAATGAAACTTAAAAGCTTTTGCACAGCAAAGGAAACCATAAAAGAGACAAAAAGACAACTCTCAGATGGGAGAAAATATTTGCAAATGAAGCAACTGACAAAGGATTAATCTCCATACAGCTCAATATCAAAAAAACAAAAAACCCAGTCCAAGAATGGGCAGAAGACCTAAATAGACATTTCTCCAAAGAAGATATACAGATTGCCAACAAACACATGAAAGGATGCTCAACATCACTAATCATTAGAGAAATGCAAATCAAAACTACAGTGAGGTATCACATCACACCAGTCAGAATGGCCATCATCAAAAAATCTACAAACAATAAATGCTGGAGAGGATGTGGAGAAAAGGGAACCCTCTTGCACTGTTGGTGGGAATGTAAATTGATACAGCCACTATGGAGAACAGTATGGAGGTTCCTCAAAAAACTAAAAATAGAACTACCATACGACCCAGCAATCCCACTACTGGGCATATACCCTGAGAAAACCATAATTCAAAAAGAGTCATGTACCACAATGTTCACTGAAGCTCTATTCACAATAGCATGAATGGGTAAAGAAGATGTGGCACATGTATACAATGGAATATTACTCAACCATAAAAAAAATGAAATTGAGTTATTTGTAGTGAGGTGGATGGACCTAGAGTCTGTCATACAGAGTGAAGTAAGTCAGAAAGAGAAAAACAAATACCGTATGCTAACACATATATACGGAATCTTAAAAAAAAAAAAAATGGTTATGAAGAACCTAGGAGCAGGACAGGAATAAAGACATAGATGTAGAGAGCGGACTTGAGGGCACAGGGAGGGGGAAGGGTAAGCTGGAACGAAGTGAGAGAGTGGCATGGACTTATATACACTACCAAATGTAAAATAGATAGCTAGTGGGAAGCAGCCACATAGCACAGGGAGATCAGCTCGGTGTTTTGTGACCACCTAGAGGGGTGGGATAGGGAAGGTGGGAGGGAGATGCAAGAGGGAGGAGATATGGGGATATATGTAAATGTATAGCTGATTCACTTTGTTATAAAGCAGAAACTAACACACCATTGTAAAGCAATTATACTCCAATAAAGATGTTAAGAAAAATAAAAAATAAAAAAATTAAAATAGAAAAATAAGTTAGGGTCCATGAAAACAAAGTCATGGAACCATGCCCTAGACTGCCAGGCAGAAGTATATCTTGACACAGGTCCTGTGAGCAGGACTTGCAGAGGCTCAATGAGACACTGATGTCAGTCTAGCCATTAAGTGTGGTAACTCCCAGTGGAATAGGAACAGCATCCTTGCAAGGACGTGTGCAGGCACAGCTTCAACAGTTCAGCAACCAGAAATGGGGCTTATTTGGCATAAGATGTAAACCAACCTATGAGACAAAGGAACAGAACTACCAGCAAACGTTGCCTATCACAACAAGCCAAAGGCTAATCTTAGCTCACCAAGGTCATAAACTCCTAGAGAGTAAAAACAGCTAGATGGTGGCAATATCATTCACAAATAATATTAAGGTTGGGCTGACTCTGAAATGCATGTTCAGAAAATTGTCGTGTGAGATGCAAGCTAGTATACGTAGAATGGATTAACAATAAAGTCCTACTGTATAGCACAAGGAACGATTTTCAATATCCTGTGATAAAACATAATGGAAAAGCCTATGAAAAAGAATGCGTGTACATATATATATACATACATATGTATAACTGAATCACTTTGCTGTACAGCAGAAATTAACACAACATTGTAAATCAACTATAGTTCAAAAAAATCAATTTTAAAAAAGAAAAAATATAATAAAATAGCTTTAAAATGTGTTAAATAGTTAAATACTAGACAATTATTTTTATAGTTTACATTCTTTAAACATTTGGAATTATAAATTTTGACAACATTTATAGTAATATAAAACAGCTTGCATATTTTCTGAGTCCTCCATTAATTGTGTTTTTTTAAATCAAAGTAAGAGAAATAAGTTCGCAAAAATCCAGATCTTCTTCCTTCCTCCTGACTTCTTGGTGACTTTCTTCTGTGTCTTCGGACACCAGAGTTCCACTGGGAGCTGCTGCCTCTGAGAACTTTTGCTTGTTAATGATTGGTCAGTCACACACTAACAGACTAAGATATGGCTTCTAGCAAATTAAAGAAAAAGATTCCATAGGAGGCTTGTTTACCTCTGAACACAAGGTCTTGCTGAAGCCAAAGTTCTAAGGAAGTTTACTTAAACTTCATATTTTAAAAAGTTATGTTTTTTTCACAAATATCCAATATTTTGGAAAAATTTCCTAAATGCTGTCTTATCTTGCTCCTTGTATATAAAACTTATTTTGTGTACATTTAAATAACTTCTCTTATAAAGTATCTTTTGCTTAATTAGAAGAGGGAAGTTTATAGCAATTCAATTTCGCCTCAAGAAACAAGAAAAATCTCAAATAAACAATCTAACCTCACTCCTAAAGGAACTAGAGAAAGAAGAACAAAGAAAACCCACAGTTATTAGAAGGAAAGAAATCATAAAGATCAGAGCAGAAATAAATGAAATAGAAACAGAGAAAACAATATCAAAGATCAATAAAACTAAAAGTAGGTTCTTTGAAAACATAAACAAAATTGATAAATATTCGCCAGACTCATCAAGAAAAAAAGGGAGAGGACTCAAAGAAATAAAATTAGAAATGAAAAAGGAAAAATTATAACTGACACCAGAGAAATACAAAGGATCATAAGAGACTACTACAAGCAACTCTATGCCAATAAAATGGACAACCTGGAAGAAATGGACAAATTCTTGGAAAGGTGCAACTTTCCAAGACTGAACCAGGAAGAATTAGAAAATATAAACAGACAAATCACAAGTAATGAAATTGAAACTGTAATTAAAAATCTTCAAACAAACAAAAGTCCAGGACCAGATGGCTTCACAGGTGAATTTTATCAAACATTTAGAGAAGAGCTAACACCCATCCTTCTCAAACTCTTCCAAAAATTGCAGATGGAGGAACACTCCCAAATTCATTCTACGAGGCCACCATCACCCTGATACCAAAATCAGACAAAGATATCACAGAAAAAGAAAATTACAGACCAATATAACTGATGAATATAGATGCAGAAATCCTCAACAAAATACTAGTAAACAGAATCCAACAGCACATTAAAAAGATCATACACCATGATCAAGTGGGATTTATCCCAGGGATGCAAGGATTCTTCAATATATGTAAATCAATCAATGTGATACACCATATTAACAAATTAAAGAATAAAAACCATATGATCATCTCGATAGATGCAGAAAATCTTTTGACAAAATTCAACACCCATATGATAAAAACTCTCCAGAAAGTGGGCATAGAGGGAACCTACCTCAACATAATAAAGGTCATGTACAACAAACCCACAGCAAACATCATTCTCAATGGCGAAAAACTGAAAGCATTTCCTCTAAAATCAGGAACAAGACAAGGATGGCCACTCTCGCCACTTTTATTCAACATAGTTTTGGAAGTCCTAGCCACAGATTTCAGAGAAGAAAAAAAGTAAAAGGAATCCAAATTGGGAAAAAAGAAGTAAAACTGTCACTGTTTGCAGATGACATGATACTATACATAGAAAATCCTAAAGATGTAGCCAGAAAATTACTAGAGCTAATCAATGAATTTGTTGAAGTTGCAGGATACAAAATTAATGCACAGATATCTTTTGCATTCCTATACACTAACAATGAAAGATCAGAAACAGAAATTAAGGAAACAATACCATTTACAATCGCAACAAAAAGAATAAAATACCTAGAAATAAACCTACCTAAGGAGGCAAAAGACCTGTACTCAGAAACTATAAAACACTGATGAAAGAAATCAAAGATGACACAAACAGAAGGAGAAACATACCATGTTCTTGGATTGGAAGAATCAATATTGTGAAAATGACTACAGTACCCAAAGTAGTCTACAGATTCAATACAATCCCTATCAAATTACCAATGGCATTCTTCACAGAATTAGAAAAAAAAATTTACAATTTGTATGGAAACACAAAAGACCCCGAATAACCAAAGCAATCTTGAGAAAGAAAAATAGAGCTGGTGGAGTCAGGCTCCCTGACTTCACACTATACTACAAAGCTACAGTAATCAAGACAGTATGGTACTGGCACAAACACAGAAATATAGATCAATGGAACAGGATAGAAAGCCCAGAGATAAACCCACACACCTATTGTCACCTAATCAATGACAAAGGAGGCAATAATATACAATGGAGAAAAGACAGTCACTTCAATAAGTGGTGCTGAGAAAACTGGACAGCTACATGTAAAAGAATGAAATTAGAACACTATCTAACACCATACACAAAAATAAACTCCAAATGGACTAAAGACCTAAGTGTAAGGCCAGACACTATAAAACTCTTAGAGGAAAACATAGGAAAAACACTCTTTGACATAAACCACAGCAAAATCTTTTCTGACCCACCTCCTAGAGTAATGAAAATAAAAACAAAAATAAACAAATGGGACCTAATTAAACTTAAAAGCTTTTGCACAGCAAAGGAAACCATAAACAAGACAAAAAAGACAACCCTCAGAATGGGAGAAAATATTTGCAAATGAAGCAACAGACAAGGGATTAATTTCCAAAATATACAAACAGCTCATGGAGCTCAATATCAAAAAAAAAAACCAACCTAATCAAAAAATGGGCGGAAGACCTAAATAGACATCTCTCCAAGGAGGACATGCAGATGGCCAAGAGGCACATGAAAAGATGCTCAACATCACTAATCATTAGATAAATGCAAATCAAAACTACAATGAGGTATCACCTCACACCAGTCAGAATGGCTATCATCAAAAAATCTACAAACGATAAATGCTGGAAAGGGTGTGGAGAAAAGGGAACCCTCTTGCACTGTTGGTGGGAATGTACATTGATACAGTCACTATGGAGAACAGTATGGAGGTTCCTTAAAAAACTAAAAATAGAACTACCATACGGCCCAGCAATCCCACTACTGGGCATATACCCTGAGAAAACCATAATTCAAAAAGAGTCATGTACGGGAATAAAGACACAGACCTACTAGAGAATGGACTTGAGGATATGGGGAGGGGGAGGGGTGAGATGTGACAGGGTGAGAGAGTGTCATGGACATATATACACTACCAAATCTAAAATAGATAGCTGGTGGGAGGCAGCCGCATAGCACAGGGAGATCGGCTCGGTGCTTTGTGGCCACCTAGAGGGGTGGGATAGGGAGGGTGGGAGGGAGGGAGATGCAAGAGGGAAGAGATATGGGAACATATGTATATGTATAACTGATTCACTTTGTTATAAAGCAGAAAGTAACACACCATTGTAAAGCAATTATACTTCAATAAAGATGTTTTAAAAAAAAAAAAAAGAGTCATGTACCACAATTTTCATTGCAGCACTATTTACAATAGCCAGCACGTGGAAACAATCTAAATGTCCAATGACATTGGATAAAGAAGATGTGGTACATATATACAATGGAATATTACTCAGCCATAAAAAGGAACAAAATCGGGTCATTTGTAGAGATGTGGATAGACCTAGAGTCTGTCATACAGAGTGAAGTAAATCAGAAAGAGAAAAAAAGTCATATATTAATGCATATATGTGGAATCTAGAAAAATGGTACAGATGAACATATTTGCAGGGCAGGAATACAGACACAGACGTAGAGAACCGACATGTGACCACAGCAGGGGAAGGGGAGGGTGGGACAAATTGGGAGATTAGGAATGACATATATACACTACCATGTGTAAAGTAGATAGCTAGTGGGAACCTGCTGTATAGCACAGGGAGCTCAGCTCGGTGCTCTGTGATGACCTAGGTGGGTGGGATGTGGGTGGGTAGGAGGGAGGTGTAAGAGAGAGGGGATAAATGTGTGCATAGAGCTGATTCAATTCATTGTACAGCAGAAACCAACACAACATTGTAAAGCAATTATACTCCAATAAAGAAAAAAGGAAAGCAACTACAGGAGGGTAAAGTGGCCTCATCACTCATTGCTATTTTAATATTTAAAATTAGATTGTGGCTTTCACATAGGGTTACTAAAAGGGTATTAAGTTCTAACGAATATATTTTTTGGTCTACCATTTGCTGCTATTTTATTATTCATGTGCTGCAATCAGACATGACAGATATGACTTCTTTTTTTTAAATGTTGATTTTCCTTGAGTATATGAAGAGAATGTCTATGCTTGTATATTTACTGCATCTGTTTATTTCTGGGAAATATGATTTTAAAAAACACCTCCTATGATGATTATGGATTTGTTAATGTCTCTTTATTTTTTCCCATCAGATTGTACCTTATGTGCATGAAAGTAAATTCACTAGTTGCACAGAACTCTGAGGTTTGTCTTTGGCTTGGGATGATTGACAAGGATTCAATCAAAATGCAGACACTCACTGATCTCTTACTCTGTGGAAACACTGTTCTAAGGGGTCACCTGTATGAGCTATTTAATTCTTATACAGCAGCATGGGGAAGGTAAGTTTATCATCTCTATTTTTCATTTGAGGAAATTAAGGCAGGGAAAGCTTAACTGGCTTATTCTTGATGCTGGACTGTCTCTTGTTATTAACCTTTAATCATTAATACCTGTCATTAATAACTGCACCCATATAGTTGTTATGTGAAATATTGTGCTTAAGCTTCCTTCATACATTTCTCTGATGCTATAGCCAGTTCAAGTGAGAGACACTCACTTATGTAAATGAATTCTGGTGCTGTCCAATACACACATGCACAAATTTGACCACAGTACCATTTTGTATATATTCTGCTATATGTATCATATTTTATGTGTATATAAATGTGTGTGTATTTATATATAAGGATACTGGGCAGGGAGCCGATGGACATTCCGTGACTCTCTGCCAGGACCATCATTTATCCTGGAGGGAGGTCTGTATCCCCAAAAGGGATAACAAATGTGACAATGTAAAGCAGTCATAAAACATAAAAACATATCTCTTCAGCCATATCAGATCTTAATGTGTCATGTAATGAAAGAACAGTTTCACCTTCATTCACTTACACATTCACACATTTGATTGGTGAGTTGTCTGTCAAGCCTTGGAGCTGGGGATGCAAATGTGAGTGTGCCAGACACACCTGCTTGCGGGGATGGAGCCTCATGCAGCAGGTGCGATCAAGCACAAGCTGAGCAGAAGTGGTAAGGAAGAGGTAAAATCTAACCTGGGGAAAGGAAGTATTTCTGAGTGGAGTCCTGAAGAGTGGGGAGCAAGTCAGGGGTGCACACCACGGGGAGAAACTGTTCCTGAGGGAAAGGAGGACCAGCCAAAGCCACACACCAAGAGCTGTGTCGTTGAAATCTATGCTCTCTTGTACTAAGTAAATCCCTCTCAACCCTTCTTCATACTCATTTTCCTCCAAGGACGATGTTCTAAAAAGCAACTATGATGCCCATTAGGAAAATGGCAGAATTTGGGGGTGAGCTGTGAGCAGTAAAGTCTGCTATCTGTGCTATGATATCCTGGGCTGTGATATAAAGACTGGAAATTGCACCACGTAAAATGCTCTCGTGAGCAATGGATCTTTTAAAGTTTGGATAAGTGCTAGAAAAAAGGGACCTTTCAGCAAGTGTTATATCCACTTTAAAAGAACTTTAATTGTAGTTTTTGAAAATAATCACTTTGGGTTCTAGGCACTGTAAAATCAAATATCACCAAAATAATTTTGATGCTCTGACATATTTATTGACCAAAAAGGGATTAATCAGGTCAAGCTCTGTTTGCTGTTGCCAGAAACGTGTGCTATAATCGTGTGTTTGCATATATATAGCTCGTAGATGAGAAGCTCAGTTTGAAAGTGAATTTTACTAAAATGTATGGCTGTTGGCCCTGAATTCCATTTTCATTACTGAAATGTTTATATGCTGTGTACACAGCTGTAAAGTGGTCCAAACTCTTCTCCCCCGTGGAGAGCACCGGTTTTTATATCACCACTAACGTCTTGAAGATACCACTGGAATGACATAAGTTTTCAGGCTTATATACATTTAACAAAGAGCGAGACAAAACATAATTTCCTCTTCTTTGCAAAAGGAATAATAAAAGCAGGGCAGTGCTTTTAGAATTGACCTATTTCTTGATTATTCAACCAGGATCATTTCTATCCTTGCCTGATCTTTCAAACATCAAGAACAAGAAAATATGTGTAATGTTGAGTGTACATTAACTATTCAATAAACCTCCACTTGTTTATCGTACTAATTAAGTACTCACTGCAATTTGACCAGAGCTGAGCTGAACCTACCTTCTGTTCTATACGGTTCCAAGAATAAGAGCAGGTTTAAACTGAATGACAAGGATACGATTTCTATGGTTAACCATCTCCCATATTGAGCAAAAGCAACTGGTTTTCAATTTACAGCTGTTTCATCTATTTATTTATGAATAGGCAGCAAAATCTATACTTGACAAATTTTTGTCAATTCTCAATCAGCTTGTTCTGTACATTGAAAAGAAACAAAACTCTATTTTCTTAAGTAGATTTTTGAGGTAAAATACACATAACATAAGCTTTATCATTTTCAACTGTAAAATCCAGGGGCCTGGATCCAGTACATTCATAATGTTGTTCCAGTATCACCCCTAAAGGGGGTGGAACTGCTACGCTAAGTGAAAGAAGGCAGACACAAAGCCACATATTATATGATCCATTTACATGAAATAACCAGATTAGGCAAATCTATGGATAGAGGAAGTAAAGTTGTGCGTGCGAGCCAGGGCCTGGGGTAGAAGGACTGTTTAATGGGTATGGGGTGGGGTTTTTATTGGGGGTATTAAAAAAGTTCTGGAACTAGTCTTCCCTCATGGTCGACTCTGTGTCACTAATCACAGCTGTCACAGGGGAAAGTGCCTGATGGGTTTGGAGGCCCTATGACTGAGCCTGCCATGTTGTCATTTTCTATCATCAGGCCATCCAAGACCTCCCCAGGCACTTTTTTGGGACCCTATTGTTGCTCTAAAACAACAGACAAACCACCTGTGAGCAGGAGTTAGTAGAAGGGAGGATAAGTGAAGTCATTATCCTCTACCTGGCCTGGGACTTAGGACAGATACTGGAAGGGATCAGCTTCATCTGCAAGATGAGGGAATTAGACCAGGTGATTGCAAATTCCTTACAGATCTGAAATTCTGAGACACAAACAAAAACCACAAAAAAATGACCAGCTCAGATCTCTATGAAGATCTGTTGAGTTAGTGGAAGTTAGAAATTTCTGAGTAAGAGACAGGGCTCCTTCAGAGACCCCTTGCTGGATTGAAATCAAATTTGTTTTAGGACCAAGTTGGCATCTTGTAGGGGAACAGGATCTTGAGGGGTGGGCATGGCCTCTTGGGCAGCTTGCATGGATGGGGAGTGAGAAGTGCGGAGCACATAGAGGAAGGACCTAGAGAGGATTTGGCCGATGGACCAGGAAGGCACCCTTTGTCCTGCAGAAGCAGCGATGCTGATTGAGGGGCAAGAAGGTGGTAGGCAAAAGAGACATTCCCAGGACTTCATGGATAATTTAATTTGCCTGAGGATGTGTTGGGAGCCACTGAGGTTGGAAGCAAGGCAAAGATGAAGATGGTATGTCTCTTCTAACCAGATTCTGGTATCACCAGTGAGATTGACAGGAGCAATGACTCTCACAGATGGTCATGCATGCTGTGTTCCAGAACATTACGCAGATACACACACACACACACACACACACACACACAGAGCACAGACACACCTTTCAGCCAACATTAGCACCCTCCACCTACGCTTAGCACCAACCTGAAACTGTGGTTACCTGCTAACCACTTGTACCCATGCAAAATAACTCTGACTTAAATATCAGAAACCAAGAAAAATCCATAGTAAATGACTAAATATAAACCCGGTATTTCCTAAGAAATAGAAAAATGAGAAAAACCTCAAATAACTTGCATTCTAAGTGGGCGAAGAAAATTAAGATATCTTGATTTGGGAAAAGGAGGAAGGAGAATTCATGTGTGTTCCATTGTCTCACATTCGTTAAGACAATCAGAGAAGGGGTGCTGACCACACAGCCCTCGGAGCCTGGCTGGAGGGGCAAGGCTAGTGTGATCGCATCCACGCAGGTGGGAGCCCAGCTGCACCCTGCCCTGCAGCTCAGGGGGTCCATGAAGAGAACTCACAAAAGAGAGCACAGTGGTTGAGAGTTCGCCCCATGATTTTCTGGGCAGAGAGGGAAAGAACATTTGAGTTTGTCGGCTGAGCCTGTGACACCGGTGCTGTGTGAAGCCGAAATTGTAAAACCGCAGGTGACTCATCAGAGGAGCTGCCTTCCGCCACTGTGCTCACTCTTCCCAGTGCTTTCAGGGGTGTCCTTTAACCTCCTGGCCAGGACCCTTGGCACCCCTGGTGGGTCTGCACATCCACACCTGGAATAGTGAGGTCTGCAACTCACATGGCAGCTGGGGAGAAGTGTGGCTAGTGACACATACACCCAGAGTAAAATAAAACAAGATGTAAAGAAAAATGTGCAGCACAAAGGCCCCCTTCCCATGGCAATGACTGCACGTCTCTAGAACTCACCTTAAGAGTGCAGTCTAATCCTCCTGGGCCAGCTTCTTAGCCACTTAATACAAGTGTGCTGTTCAGACCTGGTCCACACATGGACGATGCCTCTCCAGGCTCCCTTCCCAGATCTCAGCTGTGGCTTCCAGCCCACCCAAGGAATTCGTTATTTCCCAGGTAAGTAAACAGACTATTTCCCCACTGTTCTTCCAATATCGTGTGTCTCTAAATTCTATTCTGTCCACAAGGCATAGTTCAGGGCTGCGCTAAGCTGAGGAAGGTCACCTGCCTGTAAAAAGGGAAGGAATGGATTCCACAGGTGCAGCCTGAGACTTTCACAAAATCAAAATCATTTTCCATTGATAAAGGAGCCCTTTAAGATCACCCAGAAGATCACATTTCCCTGTCTTTTTTCCTCTTTGTATTACATGGAGTTCCATACATCCCCTTCACACAAACACACACACACACACACACACACACACATCCCTACACCCAAGGCAGCTCTCATCACTAACGCTGAGCTGCAGATAAAGGTCAAGTTTATTCCAGCTGAGACAGAAAGAGGCACATTCCTCCTCTTAAACGCTGTTTCATCTTCTCACAGGCATAACAAATGCTGTGCAAACAGCATCAGTCCTGCAGTTCACACTTCATGTGGGAGGCCTTGAGGATTTAACAGACCAGAAGAGGAAGAGGAGGAGGAAAGGAGAAAGAAGAGGAGGAGGAAGAAGGGGAGGGGGAGGGGGATAGATTCTGGTGCCAGTAGGGGTGCTACTTCTTCCTCTTCAATCCTGCTTCAGAGCAAACTTCTCTGGAAACCAGCAGGTGGCCTCTCCCAGCTGTGGCTGCTCATGAGAACCAAGAAGCAAGATGCAAATAGTTTATCATTAAAATTTTGTGTTGATTCATTTTGTTATTATTTTCCCTAATTATAAGATAAATATGTTTATTTTTAAAGATTTTGAAATCCTCAGAAATATTATAAGAAAGCAAAAATCACCTTACTCTCCCATGATAAATTCTTTTAAGGAAACACAGGGCTCCCCTCAAATCCAAGTTCACAGAAATATATTATTTAAGGTTTAAGAAAAGCTGTATCAAATTCCTAACCTCAAGGATTTGCAAGGCAGCCCTTGCCCATTAAATATATTCTTTCTATGAACACATAGAGACCTTTACTAACCAGTCTTGCTTCTGTGTCTTTACTACTTTTTGGAAAGATATTTACTCAAGAACGCTGTGTGTGTCTGTGTGTTCTGCTAGGTCAGCAGTGAATATTTGCATATTTGCCAATAACTCTAGTAACTTCTTGTTCAATGTTATGCTCTATAATTACTGGTTCTCCCATGATTTATCAACACCCAGTTGGGAATATCTGTTTGCATTTCAGAAAGTCCATTTCAGAAAGTCCACTTAGGCAATGGAATGAAAGAGGAATTGGAGAGAAATCAGATCTGAATGAAAGAGGCCAGTGGAAAAAATATTTCAAATGTTTTCCAATGTCCAAAAAATAGGCTGAGGGCTTGAAATAATGCATTAAAAGGTGGATAAAGAGGCAAACATAGACTTGATCCTTATTTAGGAAATAGAATCAAGGAGAGGGTGTATCTGGGAAAGTATGAGGTAGAGGAGAGATCAATGATGACTTCAAATTCTGGCCGAGATGGAGCAGTCAAAGGAAACAGATTTGATGTGGAATGGGGGTGACTCTGTGAAACTGGCCAGAGAGGGGGTGCATTGATGGAGGGCAGTTGTGTGACAGTGTCACTGTGAGCTGTGCTTGAAGGGTAGGTGGGTCTTCAGATGACTTTCCCAGAGCTGCATGCAAGTCAAGGCTGGAGCTCACAGGAGAGGTCAGGGCCACAGGCACAGATTTGGGAGCCACGGTGGTTCAATCCTCAGCAGGGGATGAGGTCACCCCTGAAGCAGTGTCTGTGGGGCCTGAGAAACCCCAACCCATAGAATCTAGCAGGGCAGTAGTGCATCCTGGGGAGGGACTGGAGGGACACAGCAGAAACATTCAAGAACACAGGGAGGATGATCCTCGTGATGGAGAGAGTAGCCATGAGGGTTACTCATCTCTGATGAAAAAAAGATGGAAAAATTCCCCTAGGCTCCATTGGATGTTTCCATCATGATAGGAAGTCCTTGCAATAGTCTCTTCAATGTTGTGATGGAGGCTGTGGTCAGAAGCCAGATTGGAATTTGTTGGTTAAAGTAAAAAGGACAAAGAGAGTAGATACTCAAAAATTCCTCTGGGGGGTTTAGCCTTGACAGGAAGATATGGAAAAGCCCAAAAGGCAGAGGGAAATGCAGGATCCATGGGAGACAGTTTTTAATGGAAGGAAAAACACAATTTCTAAGCTGAGAGGGACAAGGTTTGTGGAGAGATGTCAAGGTTGAGGATGTGAATTTAGAACACGGTCCCCGAGGAGGATTTGGAGATGCCCCCAAATCCAGAATGAGACTTCAGTGTCGCTAGTGGAACACTGGCTTCTTGGCCAAGTAACTGCTCTCAAGAAGCTTTATTTACTAAAAGAAAAAAAAAGGTTTACACTTATACAAATGAAAGATCTTTTCATTAGTCCTGGGCAAGTACATGGGCTTCTGAAGCCTTCTCCTCTATCCCTTGTTCTTTCTAAATCTATTGATAGAAAAGCAGATAGAGATATAACTACATACAGGAGAGATAAATAGATCAATAGATAGATTGGTGGATAGATGATAGATAGATAGATTGATAGATAGAGAGTGAACAAGTCAAACCTTCTTGTAAATAAGTAATTGATAGAACACTGACAAATAAATCAATGACACTTGAGTCCTTAGAGAGTCTGTATCTACGGATTGCTTTCAGCAGAATGTAGCTGGTGACTAGGATAGCCAATAGAAAACAAACCTAGAAGCTGGGCATGTCTGAGGCATGGCTCCTTGGAAAATGACATGGAAGTTATATAATTATCTGAGTATAAAATGGATATGTTTCATAACCAAATGCACCCTTTTCTAGTCTGGACTTTATATGCATTAGTCTTGGAACAGTGAGACCCAAGCTGGGTCCCAGACCTCTGCCTGCTCGGCCTTTGTCTTGCACTCCCTTATAGCCTGGAAATTGTTAGTAATTGGGTAACCCTGATAATTCCTGGGAGTTCAATTTCAAAACTCAATCATATGTGTTATCTCAAGTCATCAAAAAATAACAATTACCACAAGTACTTAGCTTATATTAAATTCTCACACAATCAATATAAGAGGCTAAGCCCTAAAATGAAAACATGACCCAATATTATCTTTATAAAATTAAAAAAGCATTTCAAATATTATGGTCTGGACTTTTTTAATAAAAGATGTGGTAAAGTTAAATATCTCCATTGAGTATCTTGTGCCATTTTCTCTGCAAAATGTACATTTAACCAGGTCTATTAATAGTGGTGCCTAAAAGACAGAAAATGTTGGCTTCTTCATGCAACACATCGAGATACATTTCATTTCATCTGATTGTTATAAGGCTAGTTTCAGGTTTTAATTGAAAAAATTATCTTCTTAATAAAAGAAAGTATCTTTTTTTCTAATTCAGAATGATTAACACTTAAATTAAGATAATAAAAATGATACTGTGGGATCCTGATGTGGGAGAAGTGGTAATAAAGATGCAATTAGCCGATGTCTCCTGTGTGCAGGAAGCAGAAACAAAGAAGAGGGAGGAAATGTCCCTCTGTTCCTTTGCTGGCCTCACCTCTCCAAATCCTGGGCACAGTTGCCGCTCTGGAGCTGAAGCACCAGATGTGCATCCAAACATCCAAAGGAGGCCAAGGAAATTCTGGAGAAGAGAAAATTGTAGGGAAGGGAGCATCAAGGACTTATTCCAGATGAAATCATCAGAGTCAATCCTAGACAGTGTCTGTGGGCGGGGCCTGTCTGTACTTCCCTGTGACCTCCAAACCAGGTTCTGGTCCAAATGAGCTGTGATGCCCTGGGAAAAAAACAGCCCTTCAACCACTGGGTCCTGTGGGACTCACAGCCAGGCTCTCTGGGACACTTAGGATGGAATCCACCCATCATGCATGAGCATTGTGAGCCCTGGGGAGGTGGGCTCCATTCTTCAACAGGTTGTAGGTACTGACTCAGCAGAGTTTTCTCAGGTCCTCACAGGAGATGCTCTCTTGCTCTGTCAATATTCTGCTACACCTGTGGTTCCCTGTGGGGTTTACATAGAATGGAGCATACCTCAGTACCACGTGACAAAACCACATAGTCTGAAAGTAGCCCAAGAGAATTAGGATAAGGTCTCAGAGAGACACCTTTGTGCTCTAGCTGCCATCTCATGCTCAGATTTTAAATCCTCAGCGGGAGAAACACGAGCTAATATATTTATAGGAACCTAAAAACTCTTGTAACAAACAACTCACTGGAAGTGGAGAGCTTAGTGAGGGCTGGGCATCAACGCTCAGCTGTTTCCCATCACTGATAAATATAGATTCAAGCAAATCTCATTCCACTGTGTTAGCTGATAGTCCAAATCACACAATTTGGTAATTTGTGATGGGTCCTCAAGACATCAGTTTGAATTAGCCAAGCTCTTCAGAAGTTTTATGCTAATTTAAGATTTGGGAAAGATGAAAAAGGGCCTGAGTTTGTTGACAAGTGTTAGAGAAACAGTTATTCTGACACGTGTTGAAAATGGCAAGGAAGACTTAATTCAAGGCTATTGTAATGCAATACAATGGTATTTGGAATGCCAACTAAAAATGGTTGCTCACCATCTTGTTCTACAAGAATGAAGTCATTGGCCACTGCAGTCGCTGACCTTCAACACACCCTGAAAGGAGCTCAAGGCAGAGATCAGGAATGAGGCAGTCTGTGCGCTGGGAAAACTGGCAGAACAGGCCTTCAGATAGTTAGGTATTTTCAGGAGGAGATTTTATGAGCCCGATTTCTTGCATCTTCTCATATCTAGACAGGCACTAAGATCATTAATGGACACATCTGCTCCTTGTGACTAGCAGCAACCTTTTGCCAAATGTGTGCTGGGTTGCACGTGCCCCCCTTCACCGAAACCACATGTATACAGACCTCCACCCCACCTCTTAGGAGCAGTTCCTCAGAGCTACTGAGAGGCTGTCTCCCGGGCTACAGCCTTCATTTTGCCCCAAATAAAGCTTAACTCACAACTCTCACGTTGTGCTTTTTTTTTCTTTCTTATTTTTTTCAGTTGACAGGGAGAGAGATTGGACTCAACTCTGAATACAGAAATAACAGCTGTGGATTTATAAGCCAATGAGCAGAGTGAGGGGTTCAGTGAAAGAAAGTGGTTGAGAGGAGACACCGAGGGTGGGGGGATTCTTGCTGAAAGCAGACAGGGTGCCCAGATACCAAGGTGAGGGTTCTCTCTAAACTCACTCAGCAGGATTCTTCCTAAAACTGGGCTGGTAGGGCCAGCAAGGATGGGGCTAAGGTTGAAGACCAGCCAAGAAGCAAGCTCACAGCCAGCAAGGATGGGGCTAAGGTTGAAGACCAGCCAAGAAGCAGGCTCAGGGGAGAGAGTCTTTGCCACAAGTTAGAAATGGAGCAAAGAATTCAAGGGCGTACCTTGCGGGGTCTGGCTTTGTGTCAGACTTGTTTCAGAATGGTCCTCCTCTCTTGGTTCTCTCTCTCACATTTTATAAAACAATTTCTAATCTCAGTAGAGTACTCCAAGATCAGGTCAGCCAAACAGTGTTGTAAGTTCCCATTCTGGGGCCTGTCTGCCCACGTAGAGTGAAGCATACTGTCTGCCATGTTCACCAACACACAGCCACTAGCCAGTGCCTGGCACATACCAGGAGCTCATGCATTTCTGTTGAATGGATGAATGAATGGAGGAACAAATGTAACTGAAGATCACAGTAGCTTTGGAGGACATGGAGAATATTCCAAAGGCCTCTATATTGACACCAATTCTTAGCCTTTATTATTAGGTCTTGGGGACACTCAAATACATGACCATGTCCCTATGCTCAGTGATACTTTGTGAAATGACAAAGAGAGCTTTTGATCCTGCCAATGTATAATGCTATATATTACTTCAGAGTAATATACTTTAATATATAAAATTACTCTGAAGTTACATCATGATCTTGTTACATGAAGAATGAACTAGAAAAAATTCACTCAAAAAAATGAAAGCCCTAAACTGAAAGAAAATACTCAAGTACCAACCGACTCTGTGAACAATGGTTAGATTACCTTATGGATATTTTTTAAAAATTTATTGGAGAATAGTTGACTTAAATGTTGTGTTAGTTTCAGGTATACAGCAAAGTGAATCAGTTTTACATATACATACATCTACTCTTTTTTTAGATTCTTTTCCCATATAGGTCATTACAGAGTATTGAGTAGAGTTCCCTGTGTTATGCAGTAGGTTCTTATGAGTTATCTAAGATGAGAAAACAGCAATTGACAAGGCTCAGCGAGGTGAAACAGCTCTGGTAAACTGATTACAGCAGCCATATCAAAAGGGGGAGAGCTGTTCCTCTTCAGAAGGACATACGTAATCAAGTGATAAGATCAAATCAAAAGCTAATCTAAGGTGGCGGATCTATGGAGGTCGGTGAGGACACTGACACAGCTCCAGAATATTTTCATTGATCCCATCAGCCCTGCAGGCTGACCGATCACAAGTGACAAGTGTATGTGAGCATTTAGACTGTAACACCCAAGACTGGAATATCCTCAAGTTAGTGACTTTTTATTTATTCTAATTAACCCAGAGAGCCAGTTTCACTTTATGACGTGCCTGTTCTCTTAGTGTTGGTTCAATAAACTGTAGAGCTCCAAATAGTGAAGCTAATTGAAACTTAGGAGTATGGCAAGCCAACTCAATTATTTCCAGCATTCTTCCTTTTTTTTTTTTTAAAGGGAATTCCTTTATTTTTATTATTTATTTACTTATTTATTTTTAGCTGTGTTGGGTCTTCGTTTCTGTGTGAGGGCTTTCTCTAGTTGCGGCAAGCGGGGGCCACTCTTCCTCGCGGTGCGCAGGCCTCTCACTATCGCGGCCTCTCTTGTTGCGGAGCACAGGCTCCAGACGCGCAGGCTCAGTAGTTGTGGCTCATGGGCCCAGTTGCTCCGCGGCATGTGGGATCTTCCCAGACCAGGGCTCGAACCCGTGTCCCCTGCATTGGCAGGCAGACTCTCAACCACTACACCACCAGGGAAGCCCCATTCTTCCTTTTATAAAGTAAGGGAGTCGATCTTTATTGGGACTTAGCTACCATCAGGAAAGCCCTTAAGATAGTTAAAGTAAAAAAGACATCTGAAAAGTTTTATCATTCTGAGGTTGGGATGTAAATTTGGAACAGAAGACAATAAATAAACATAAGTCATAAATACTTAAAGACAAGAAATAAAGTTGCAGTATGGAATGAAGCAAAACAAAACACTGCAGCAGGTAACTGTCACTATCGGGAATTTTAGCTTAAAAACAAAAAAGAAAAAAGTTTTGTTCAAAGCCAGCTCACGAGCATAACAGAAAGCATAAAATTTAACAACGTAACTAGGTGATAATAAGGAACTCTGTTACTGAGACACAGCATCACTTTTCACTGTTTCTTGTTAAGAGCAGAATGTATATTACATACATACTCAAAGGTCAATTTGCCATTTAACAGAAAGGAAACACAAATATCAGTTTTTCTTATTTTATACCATTCATGCAATCATTTGCAGACAAATTTTTACAAGTCTTTTTCTCTTTTTATAATTATACTCATTAACACTGAGCAAACTTTTTCAAAATTTTAATGTTTCACTGCTACTTTCAAATTTACTACTTGCAAGTAGTATAAACCAAAATTTACTTGCCTTTATATTTTTCACACTTACTTTACATTCTCAAATATGTCTTTTCTTACCTTCTTTTCCACTCTAGCACAACCAGTCACTTACGTTTTAAAACAAAATTATGCTGATTTGCCCTTGATAAACAAACATAAACGTACCCAATGTCTTCTCTAACTATCCCCTTACAGTCACCAGCTTATTATCTTTTAACATGCTGAGTAGTTCACACATTTTCTTTAAAAGATATCAGTTATTACAGTTCAATTTATTTTAACACAATTTTCATGTATAATTTGAACTATTTTATGGACAGAAAGATCACGATTGATTTATTTTAAAAGTCTAAGATATTTGGCAATACAAATCAATTGGAATTTTAATGAGAAATAAATCTAAATCTTGCATAACCTAGGATATGTTAGCAATATTATGTTTTATGCTCTTTTCAAATAGGAGGAATGATATAAAAAAATTTAAAACTGAAATTATCAAACCCGTCTGATAATAATTTTCTCGGCTATTTTTCCATGTTATAAATTTGCCTTTCTAATTTTTTTTTTTTTTTTTACTTTATCATCTTGCAATTTATTCAGCAAGACCATTAATTGAACTCATGGCTAAACATTGTTTTCTTCTGATTTGAGTAAATATCTAAAATTCAAAAGTTGACAGTTTTGAGGCATTCGAAGTACAGATTTTTCTTTTTAATTTCTGGAATTTCTTGAGGTCACTTAAATTTATGTAAATACTTAGAAGTATATCTAAACTAACCAGAACAGAAGCTCTGTTGAAATTAAGAAACTTTGTAGTCCAAATCTTTTTTTCTGAAGCTAAGAGAAAATATCAGTGTGTTTGCTCAGAAATATATTTCACAGAAATTCAGTCAAAAAATCCAGTCAACTCTTGGGCGGGTTATGGAACTCAGGAGGAATTTATTGAGGAATGTGTCGTGGTGGACCATTTTCCCCCCTTGCCTGTTAGACTGTGGTTTAAGTTCAGGGTTCAGACCCACAGACTTCTTAGAGAACGAACTTATGGTTACCAGGGTGGAAGGTGGAGGGGAGGGATAGATTGGGAGTTTGGGATTGACATGTACTCACTGCTATATTTAAAACAGATAACCAACAAAGACCTACTGTACAGCACATAGAACGCTGCTCAACTTTCTGTAATAACCTATATGGGAAAAGAATTTGAAAAAGAATAGATACATGTATACGTATAACTGAATCACTTTGCTATACACCTGAAACTAACACAACATTGTTAATCAACTATACTTCAGTATAAAATAAAAATTAAAAAAAAATAAAAGGTACCTGCCTGAATCACACACACAAAAACTTTACGGTGCAAACTGAGTCTATTCACTTCTTGTTGTCAGCCTTGTCATTCCTCCACAGAATGACCTGCATGCGTGGGTGCTGTCATGAGACTCCCCTGTGTTCTTTTGATGGAGGAGAGAGACATCACTTCTCTGGATTTCTCAGGAAGTCAGTACATTCCAGACATGTCAAAAGCCAGCTTCCCATTCCGCCCACATTGCGGGACAGCCCATGGGTGTTAACACATGAAAGAAAACTCTCCTCAGGGTCTCTTCTTTGTTCTCCAAGCCACATAAAAACCAGCTGCAAAAGTGCTTCCTCCTAGCTCCGCATCTCCTCACCTTTGCTGATAAATATGCTTTTCTGAAGTATGTATCCTTAGAGTGTGCACAAAATGGCAGATTCTCGTGACCAATTTCCCTAAAATGGTGTGTGTATGTGTGTGTGTGGAGTTGGGGGGAGTGAGAGAAAGTACATATACCAGCTGACCAAAGAAATAGACTGTGTTACAGCTATAAACACATTATTTTAATAAAGGACCAGAAGGGACTTTTTAAAATCTTTTTTTTCCACTTAGACGATCAAAAAAATTAGAAGCCTAAGTTGTATCACTCTAGTCACAGGTCAAAACAACAGCAACAAAAAAAACCCTGCAGAACTACAAGGTCACTAGTTCATAACAGTTGCAGAACTCATGGGGCTTCCTTGATTCCAGAGGGAATAAAAGTTTTCTTTTAAGTGACTGGACATCATGGTGGCATGCTAAAAAGACAAACAGCATAGAGACTCTATCAATTGTCAGAGGACAAGGTACATCAGTGATGTGGAGAGTGACATAAATGACATCATCTGTGCAAAAATAACATCTTGTGACCTAGTGGCAAGCAGATGCTTGTCTCAAATGCCAGAGATATCAGATGTCCAAGACCAACTGGCCAAAAAGCCAAATGCACACATGCATGTATGCACACACGCCCCCACACACAGTCACAAATACTGTATCATTTGATACCCAGCAGAAACTATCAGATGATCAGACCATAACCCCAGTCATGCCACTTTTGCTCATTCGGTAATAATAATAAGATACGTGACAGACACAGAATGGAAGGGAAACACGCACAAAACTGTCCAGGTTAGCAAGCCCACAGTTCATTTTCTCATGGTGGAAAAACAGCTGCTTCCTCACCTGTCTGTGTCCGTGAAGGTCATGACATATCTCTGCATCGCTGTTGCCGATGATGTCAGGTCTAGCAAGGTTGTCACTGGGGACTCAGCTACCGAAGGAAGCGCTCATGTTTTCATCTCCTCTGGGAACTGGAACTAGACAGATGACCCTGTGTTTTTTCCAGGGATGTGTTTTTTAAATTTTTATTTCCTAAATGTAAGATGCTGTATGTCTACGCATTTACAATGGCAGCAGGAAGAAGGATTGATTTTGCTTCTACAGTGGGAAACCGGAAAGGCAGGTGGAACCAAACCAGGGTGGGTCATGAGCACCAGGCTAGCAAGTTTTCACTTCAGTGGGAGAGCAGGAGGGAGGTTTTAGAGCAGGATGGGAGCTTGGCTTGTTAAAGGATCCACCAACTATGACCTCTGGGTTCACAGGCAGTCTTGGCTTGACTTCCTGAAAACACTTGAGTTTTACCAATTGAGACAGAGAGTCATAAAGCTGCTCCATCAGAAGTTTCCAGCTCAGACAAGAATACTCTCTTCCTCTGCTCAAAGCTAAGTTCAGCAAACCTGCAGGTGCAAAAAAAAACAGCCACTGAGGCGATTTCCCTTGGGTCACCCCCTCCTGGCTGGGAAGAGAAGAGCTGCCTCTCTCAGATGTTATAGCTCCAAAGGTCCTGTGCAGGCAAAGTCTGGAGACCCAAACCTCACTAAGAGTGACCCTGTTTCAGATATTTAGAATACTGCACAGACTCTATCCTCTTCCCGAATCTATAATAGTTTAAATCGATCAAGCTGCCAATCAGAAGTTTGTCATTTTTTTTTGTGAACAAATTAGGCATACTGCTAAATTTACCCCCCTACCACCAAAGTGAGCTTTTCTATATAGATATTCCATCCACCTCCACAGTTTAAAGTGGAGATTAGAAAGTGATTCTCTAACCCATATAGTAAAATAGATTACTTGGGCCCCAGTACATTTTTGTCTTGACTTTTTGAGATGTCAAGATATTTTCTGATGAAGTCAATCAAGTAATTTGAAATCCCTGTGCATTTTTGTGCTGCACAGATATTATCTAAATCTGAAGACTCAATTTATTTGGAAAATGTCTGTATTCAGGGCAAAGAGGAGTGATGTTAGCATTGAGCAAAGTCATTGTTTAATTCAATCAATATCCTCTTCTATTGAAAAGAAAAGATTCAGTGTTTAAATTTAACTTCCATAATCTTGATTTATGATGCCCTTTAGTCCTAAAGAGAAGAAATCCATGCCATTTATAAACGGTAGTCTCCACAACACAAATAATTGCTGTTAACACTCTGGGGTATCCAGGGAAATCTGAAGACTGATTTGCCACGTTATTTTATGCAGAATAATATAGCAGCAATATTAATTATAAACAAAAAATGATTTTGGCAAACATATTGCAAACCTACTAACTCATGGATAATTTCCACTCCCAGATCTGCACTGTATCTTTGTGGATCCCAGGAGATGCTGTCCTATTCTCTTCACTCCAAAATAATATTGTCACTTACACCTTAGAAGCAAAATATTAGCAGACAAGGTGTTTCTTGGCATCAAGTAGCTCAGTGTATGAATACAGTAGTACCTCCAAGAACCACCAGGACTGCTGGCATACCCAATAATATTTTATTTATAGGCCTGTCACTTTCAATATCAAAAGGCCTAATGGAATGGACCACTTAGATGTCCACCGTATCTGTGGGTTACAAAGTCCTGGGCATTGTGTAGCTCTCCATGTTAACATTAATGAATTCTGTTGAGTTTGCCATTGGGTCTGGGTGTACACACATATGAAGGAGGTTTTCTGTTTTCTACGATGGGAGTGTTGACAATACTGGACTTCTGTGCAGGTTATTCTTACTGCAAACATCGAGCCTGTCTGGTTTTATATCTGGAAAATATAAAACAGGACATCCTATTCACTCTTCCATCACACTGATAGGCTGTTAAAAATTTTCACTTAAACCATTAAATCTCAAAGCTTTAAACACACGTGCCTCTTCGTGACTCCAAGTCCTTCAGTTTAGTGTTAATCCTGACATTAACTTTGTGAAATAGACCACAGAAGGGATTCCCAAGGAAACATCTGTGGCCCGTGTCTCCATCACAGTGGGAATCAGCACGTGGCAAAGAAATACGTGAAAGAATCACTGCACAGCCTCAACGAGGCAAGAGGAGAGAACAATGTGTTCTAGCTCCTCTGGGTCTGAAGCTGGGAGGGGAAGGCAGCCACAGGAGAGGAATTCTACCCAAAAGGGCAGCGTGGCAGCCCTTGTCAAAGCCTAGCACACGAGCACATCACCCCAGCCCCCAGCCCTGGTGCCCTTGAGAATGTAGATTTATAACAAGCCCCCTCACGATGCTGAGGCTGCTGCCCACTTTGAGTAGCTTCTTGACAGAGGGTGCCCACCTGCGTTCCAATCCTTTTTCTCCACTGACCTGCTTGTGGCCTCAGGCAAGTCACTTGCCCTGACCCTCCTCCTGTGTGCCAAGGGACTAGACGGAGGATGTGTTCTAGAGTTGGCGCGAAGAGCCCGTGAGATGATACAAGCCAAGTGTTTGGGGCAGATCTGGGCACATAGAAGGTTTCAGAATGTTGCCTGTTCTCCTTATCCTTGTCGAGATGCTTCTGGAACCATACGGAGGTAGATGCATACCTGCATCAGAAGCAGCTTCACCTTCCCTGGCATCAGGGTCCTGGGGACCCTGGGTTTGTCCGTGAGCAGAGGCTGTACACAGGCCATGGTCCCATTCCCTGCCATCTTGTGTCTGAGCGCCATGTAAGTGGTGACTATTTGGTATAAAATCACTTTGAAACCAGACAAATGATGCCCAAGATGGGATTAAAGCTTCCATCCAACTACTGACCTCCTGTGTGGGTCTCTCTGAGGATACTTTCCAAATTGATGAAGACCCCTCAGTGTCTTTGGTATAACTTTGAGAAGTGTAGGAATCTCATCAGAGATCAATTTACCATTTGTCACTCTTTCACATTGGAGACTAATTTCTCAGGTAGCTGACTCATTATTTTATAATGATTTTTTATCATAGCTCAGAGAGTGATGTTTACCAACTTTGTCTCCAAATTGGGGGGATATGTCTCTTTTGCAGTATATACACTGTCTATATACCAAAGTAATGAAATACTGAGTAGCTATTATATTTCTGTATATTAAAATTATAACTAAGTTTCTTGGTAAAGTTAATAACAAGTAAAATCTATCATGAGGCAACAATTTCCAGGGATCATTCTTATTCATGTTTCCCAGGCGGGTGCTTCTTGGTATAAAGGTTGCTGCGCCTGATGGTGGGGAAGAGGGTCAGCCTTAATGATCATCTAATTCTCCTCCTTCTTCCTATCACAGAGGAAAACTTGGAGCCAATAACTTAAATGACTTGTCCAAGGTTACAGGATTTGGGTCCCATTTTAATATATTTTAAAATGTGTATGCACATGTTTACCTAAACAGAAATCTGCCAACGAATGAGTCTAGATGAGATCATTAACTTTCAAAAAATGATCTCAACAAAACCATCTAAGTTTGTAAATGCATGGCTCCAACTGGGATAACAGGAAGTCTGTTCTTTGTGTCAAGATGATTTGACATATTTAGACCCTGTTGCTGGTCTTTAGACTGTAGCTCAAGAACAGCTGATCCATACTCTGTAGGCATTTGGTGAGAAATGAGTAATGGAAGTGAAAGAGAGTTGTTGCTTTTCAACAAAGCCCTCAAACAGCTACATAGACATAAGGAAATCTGAAAGTTCTATCTTCTAAGCAGGCCTATTAAATAATCTTAAGTGTACACATGGCAGCAGCCCGGCCACCTTTGTAAGAAATTCACCATCCTGGCAGGTCCCGGGCCCCAAGAAGCACCTGTTACATCTCTTTGCTAGAGCACAACTGGGTCAGAACCAGCAAGTTAGAAATGACAAGGCTGGGACTGGAGACCCGAACCAGCCTCTGAATTCCCGGGAGTGACAAGTTCTATCACCAGATTCCCTATGGGTTTGTATTCATGTGTGCTTGCGTGCGTGTACATGCTGGAGAGAGACAAGCAAGATATATTTTAACAAGTGACTTGAAATCTGCAAGCACATCCGGGCACACAGGGAAATCTGATTTACTGAAGGCTCGTACTTGAAAGTCAGTGATCCAAGGTCCATTTTTCTTTATTTCATCATTTTTTTTCTTCTGTGTACCCCAACCATTTTACCCACCTACCCACAGTCTTTTATTAAGTCCCAGTGTAGGAAGCCTGTGAAAGAAGGCAGCCCCAGCTGAAGTGCGAGTGGGGAGCCCTGCCCACCATATGTCCCCCACACCTCTTCCTACGGCTTCTCCCCCAGTGCAGCCCTGACTTCAGTGGCAGCTGCGGTGGGCGGTTGGGTGCAAGCACAGTTTCATCTCACATTGGTAGAATCTATGAGGGTTAATTTTATGTGTCGGCTAGGCTAGGCTGCGGTGCCCAATTGTTTGGGCAAACACTAGTCCAGACGTTGCTATGAAGGTATTTTTTAGATGTGAATATCATTTAAATCAGTAGACGCCCCCATTCCTTAGGCAACCCCCCCGACACACACACAACACTGGACCCTTCTTGCTTTGTGGCGGCCGCACGGCTGCAGGGCCCACCCCTGAAGAGGGGTGTGATGTGCCAGCAGCCATAGGCCCCGCAAGTGGGGCAGGTCTAAAACATCTGTCCTGGGTCCGGCAGAGAGGGAAACCTCTCCTGGTCTGTCAAAAGGGGGTGGTGGGTTTGATGTCACCACTGCTTGGCCAGGTCCAGCATCCTCTGTGCTCCCCTGACCGGGGTCATCCTTGTTTTCCAGAGTCATTCATAACACAGCACGCACAGGTACAAGGTCAGGGCTGTGTGTCATCAGAGCTCGCCTCCCAGGAGCCCAGGGGATGAAAGTCTGACCAGTGCTCACAGCCCCCGTCTTTCAATGATTCAAAGACGCATCAAACCCAGAAAAGCTGGGATAGTCACTCAGGTGCTGAAGATGCCGCACCCCATCTGGAATTTGGAGCGGCCTGGGGACAGCCTGCAGCGTGTTCTTTCTGTCACCACGGGTGGACCGGCCATGCCATCAGACGAGGACAGCAAAGAGGACACCCCACGGGATGAGAACGACAGGCTGATAGGACAGGTGCCAAGCGAGGCAACACGGCCTAGTCATCTTCTTGGTGGCAGGGTCCAACCGGGCGGGGGACACCCTCAACGTCCTGAGTGTTAAGACATGGGAAAGAGACACAGTCACCACTCCAGGGGCCACGCTAAGAGGACACACAAATGGGAGACAGGGCCTACTTACCCACTCACCCTGATTCCTCTGGTCTCGGGGACATTGCCCAGGGAGGGTGTGCGCTGCCAGCTGAGAGCAGGGGCACAGCTGGGACACATGGCAGAAGGTCCGGTCTCTCCACCCGAGCCCCTCTGACTCCTCTCCACTGTCTCGAGGCCTGGAAGACCCAAGGACCTTATGAGCGTTTCCTAGAAATCTACGGCTGGACTGCACACCACACATCACACCCTGACAGCCTGGGAAGTCTATGACCTTTCACAGCGGGTGAAACCACCTAACACAGAACCCACTCCTGTCTTTTTTTTTTTTTAATTAATCTTTTGATCCACTTTATGTTGGTATTCCCATCTGTTGAATTGTTTTATATGTATATTTTTTTCCAGATTGTGTTCCATTATAGGTTATTACCAGATATTGAAAGGACTTCCCTGTGCTATACAGTAAATCCCGTTGCTTATCTATTTTATGTATAGTAGTTTGTATTCTTAATGCCTGTGAATACATTGGCTGCTTATGTGATGAGGCTCTGCTCTCTGCCTTCTGACCTGTAAGTGTCAAAATAAAAGCCACACAGAGTGGTCAGAACAACCACACTTTCAAGGACAGGGCTCAGTGCCCCACTTAGAGCAGGTGTGGTGGATTTCAGGGGGATCATTTTCCGGTTCCAGAATTAACTCCCAGACAATACCTCCCAGAGGGATATAGAATCATAACCTATGGGATATTTTATTTTGTTACATTGATTGTGTTCGCTTCAAATTTACATAATAATTAGATGGCATTTAAAACTCATTCAATATCAATAAACTTTGAAATAATACTTCAGTATTAGCAAAGTGCCTAAAGAAAACAGCAAACAGATTGAATGATATTTGCGGAGCCTAAATCTTAAGGCAACTTATCTGGTTCCTACTTGGAGGGGACTTGGAGTGTTCATTTTATTCCATCTGGAAGAAATCTAAAACATTTGCTTTTCCAACCCCATCAATTGCCTTCTTCCCCTTTGAGGTCCCAAACCATTACCCCAGATTTCCTTTTGGGTCTTTAGCTGAAGATAGTATTTAAGGTGAGGGTTTCAGCCATTTTGGCAAGTTACTCAGCTCCCCTGGGTCTCTCCCATGTATACTTGTTATTAAATTTTTGTTTGATTTTCTCCTGTTAATCTATCTCATGTCAATTTAATTCTTAGACCAGCCAGGAAAACCTAGAAGGGCAGAGGAAACTGTCTTTCTCTTCGACAAAAAGAATGTACATGTGAGATGAGAGAGGGTTACCTTTGAAACAGGCTTAAAATAAACACTTTATTTCTTATTAATTTAGGTAATTATGAAAGGGTTTTAGAACATCTGCCACTGAGCAGATACACTTTGAAGTTTAAAAATGGCTGGTAAAGAAAAGGACGTGTACAGTATAGCAAATGTGCAACCGAAATGCCACCCACCAATCCTCTCTCCACGCACGATCTGGGTACCACTGATCTGAAGCCCCTCCCCTACACCTGACTGGCCTCAGAAACCTTCCAGTACAGCTAGCCTCACTGGGAGCTTTGGGAGATTAAGTCCCGGGACATCTTCTACTCAAAAGGTAATTCAGAACCGTTAATATTACATTTCTTCCAGAAATGATGCCTCCTGAGAGTTTGGTAAACATGTTTGCTGGGCCAGGAGGAGACAGTTAGGTAAGACTAACCCTTATCTCTAGGCCCTGCTGAGTTTCCCGACCACACTTACACATATTCTTTACAGACATCTTTAGTGATAGCTCTGTTTGGGGAGCACGCCCTTTATTAAATTCTTAAGGTAGCAAGAGGGAAGTAAAAAAGAGAGACTTCCTGAATCTTCTGTTTCTTAAAAATAATCAGCCTAAAATAATCCTCATGCCAAAGGGACACGTTTGCCGGGGGTCTGTGGGGTGACCAAGCTTTGCTTCCCTACACTTGTCGGCCTGCTCACAAACTAAAGACTCAGAAGTACTGGAAATGTACTTGTTTAAATATCATCAGTGATACTTAAGTCATTTTAGTATTAGTCTCTAAACTCTTATTTTAAACACGTGAAAAAACAATCTTAAGAGGAAAGAATGCTGGATTTGGTTTTGAAAAATAATGTTGTACAGTCTGCCATCGTGTGTGTTACTCAACAGTAAGTAAGTGAAAGGCGAAGAGAAAAACGTCTAGAACAGCTGTCTTCAGCGCTCGGCAGCCATTGGTGAGCAAAGCAAATTAAACTTCACCCTCATTCTCAAGCTGGATACTGTCTAAAGAATTCCACTTGTTCTTCTCAATGTTCATTGAACCTTCATGGCTCGGTTCCCTTGCTCATACTGTTCTGGCTGTTTGGAGTCTCGTTCTCCCTCTTGCTTAAACCACGCACATTACTCAAGAACCAGTTCAAATGTCTTCTTGGGGAGATCGTCCCTGGTATGAGCTTCGCTCTGTCCTGCTCCCTGACAGACCTCTGGCTGGTTCATCACAGAACTCCTGGTTGCTTGGCATCCTATTTCATGGCTGGGAAATATTTCACAGACTCTAATAAAGGACCATGTGAAATCTCAGAAAGTCTCCTGTGCTTCCTTTTGGAGTTACATAGTAAATGACTTGGGTGCTATGGAAAGATGCATTTATATTGTTTACTCCACTAGAATATGATTTCTTAAAGGAAGACTTGCCTTATTCAACTTTGCTTTTCCTCCTCCTTCTCCCCAATACTCCTCTTTGAATGTAATGAGTATTCAATAGCTGTTGACTTTTTTCTTAGACTTTCTTAAGTTACATTGCTCACACTTTTGTCTTTAGTTCAAGGTATTCTTTTCTGCCAACCCATCTTTGGCAAGTAGAATAATGCCCCACTCCCCTGCAAAGATGCCCAGGCCCTCAGCCCTAAAACCTGTGAGCCTGTCACCTAAGTGGTCAAAGAGACTTTGTAGGTGTGATTGAGGTCATCGACCTTGAGATGGGGCAATTATCCTGGGTTATCCCAGAAGGCTCAGTCAAAACATAAGTTCTTAAAATCAGAGACCCTTTCCTGGCTCTAGTCAGAGATAGATATGGTGACAGAAGAAGGTGAGGATTCACCCCACCATGGCTGATTCTGAAGATGGAGGATGGGACCAGGAAGCAAGGGATGCAGGCAGCTTATAGAAGCTGGAAAAGACAAGGGACAGATTCTCCCTGTATTAATCTCCCAGGGCCGTCATAACAAATAAGCACAAACGTGGGTAGCTTAAAATAGTACTAAATTATCGTCTCCTGGTTCTGGAGGCTGGGAGCCCACATTCAAGGTATTGGCAGGGCCATGCCCTCCCCATGCTCTAGGGAAGGACCCTTTCTTGCCTTTTGCAGCTTTTGGTGGTTGCTGGCAATCCTTGACATCCCTAGGCACGTAGATGCATCCCTCCATCCTCTCTACATCCTTCCTTACACAGTGCTCTCCTGTGTCTCTCTATTAGCTTAATTCTCTTGTAAGTTCATCAAATGTTGCTTTATGCCCCCTCCAATTCAATATGACCTCATCTTAATTTCACTGATCACATCTATAAAGACCCTATTTCCAAAAAACGGTCACCTTCTGATATCCCGGGCAGACATGCATTCTGGGGGGGACACCATTCAAGCCAGTTCACCCCCTTAGAGCCTCCAGAAGGAACAGAGCCCTGACAGCACCTTGATTTTCATCCAGTAAGAACCATTTTGCACTTCAACTTCCAGAACTATAAAATAATAAATCTGTGTTGTCCAAGTCATGACCTCTGTGGTAATTTGTTCCAGCAGCTGTAGGAAGCTATAGGTCGTCCAGGCTGGGGTCACTGATTTTGTCTTATTGTCAGCCATACATGTTCCATTTATCCTGTGCTCTCTTCACTCACCAAGGACAACATATTCTGAAATATGACAGAATAACATAATTCACTGCAGATGATCTCTAGTAAATTCCAGTAAAGGGCACAATGAAGTTGTCAAGTTCCCCTGTGTTTCTTGTTATAAGTAAAGTACAAATGGCTATGTTATTACCATAGCATGCATTGCTTTGAGACCATAAAACTGTACCATCCTCAGAGCATCTTGGATTTCATATACTGAGCTACTCAACTCCGATTCCCCCCACACTCTTACTGTCCTTCCTCAGAACCTGCCCAGTCACAGTGAAGAACAGCAGCAAACCGGGAGATTTTTCTTTTGTCACAGCCAAATCTGAGAAATTCAGATGATACATATGGACACCTTTCCCATTTCACACACAAAATAATGTGAATAACAAAGTAGTGTAGCTGTGGCTGAACTATTACCTGCCAAGAATAGACATGTACTAACCTTTAAAATAAACATTCATGCATTTACAAACACTGCTATAAAGATACCATTTAATCCTGCCCATTCTTTTCCATCCAGGCTGTTCCTGCGTGTTAGTTCAACCAAGGAATTTTTTTTTTTAAGCCAACAAACAAAGCACACAACAGCAGGAGGGGAAGGCGGGCACATGGCTGGGGACTCTGAGTTTGACAGGTATGGTCACACTGTCAGGTATGCTATTTTGATGGCTGCACCCCCTAAACTGCCTGAGAACATGTGGGACTGGGGTCCTTAGGAGATGGTGAAGTCCCATAAAATAGTCTAAGTCTTTGTCTAATGGCATGTCACAATAATTGATGCTGGGTCCTTATCTTTCATTCCTCAATTTAGAATTTTCATCTCATGTTACTTGATTGAAATTTGAGGATTATGATATAGAATTATAACATGTTCTTTCAATACAAAATATGAATACTTTAAAACACAGCATCTTTCTTTCAAAAATCAGAGGAAACAAATTAGGAAGAATTTGGAAGGCATTATGCTGTTTGGAAGGTATGATGCTGTTAGGAGCTAAGTGCATTTTTGCCTCAGAATTTTTAACATTATATAGGACATATGTATGATCATATATATGTGTAAAGAGGTGGCAGCATACTGTGTATATTTTCTGACACATATCACAGAAAATGGCATTGGATAAATTCCTCATTTCTGTGTGTCTGTTCAGGTTCAATGAATTTCTATATTAAGCCCTGCAAATGAGATCAGAACTCTTACCAAATTAGCAAATGCAGAGCAATGGATAAATTTCATCTTTGACATGGTCTCTTGGGAGACTTCTAGGCATTTTAATATGAAATGAAGAGCAAGGTAATCTTCACGGTGAACCCAATTTGCCTTTGTGTCCCCACCAAAGCATGTAATAATATTTATTCGTGCTAGATTTACGGTCCGGTGGATTCTATTGTGCAGAAAGAAATGAGAAAAATCATGGGCAGGGTCTCAGAGCTCTGGAAGAAGCTCAGTCGGGGTCCCTGTGGATGCAGCTGTCTCAGCTTATTTCACGTGTCCAGGGGGTCCCTGACCCACTGAGAGAAGGAGACGGTCCTGGTCTTCACTGTAGCACCCAGTACGTCCGTAGCTCTGGAAGGCTTACTGGTCTGGAGTCTTTTGGAGGCAAGATGGTTGTAAAACTAAAGTCTAGTGTCATTTGCAATGCATGTTCATACCAGCGCCTTGAGGCTGTGAGTGGAGAAGTGGGTGACAAAAATGAATGTCCCCATGCTTGCCTGTCCCAAAGCAGGTAAGCATGCTGAAAGATTGTCACATTTCCCTCAGGCTAAGACTCACACAGTGCCAGCCGGCTTCAGTCTCCTATTTTCCAGAGAGACAGGGTTATCAGTAGTGCCACTTTATTTTTTTAATTTATTTTTTATTGAAGTATAGTTGATTTACAATGTTGTGTTAGTTTCAGGTGTACAGCAAAGTGATTCAGTTTACATATATATGTATATTCTTTTCCCTTATAGGTTATTATAAAATATTGAGTATATTTCCCTGTGCTATACAGTAGGTCCTTGTTGGTTATCTATTTTACACATAGTAGTGTGTATATGTTAATCCCAAACTCCTAATTTATCCCTCAGTGGTGCCACTTTGGAGGGAGAGGATCCAGTGTAAGTGTCAGCTACGCCCCTCTGGTGGAAGGCTGGGTGGTCTGTGTGCTGGGCTCTGGCCAGGTGTGGCCAAGGCCAGGGCCAGAGGGCTGACCACCGGTCTCTGCTGTTTGCTTTGTCTTTTACAGGTGGCATTGACAAACTCTGGGATTTTTTTTGAGTCTTGTTCCTCCTTTCTAAATTAGGAGTGATATTACTTTTCCTAACTATTCTCTACCTAATTATTTTCCCAAACGATGTATTTGTTAGTTAGTTCCTTAAAAATCACATGAAAATATATTAACAACTGTAAATTTTCTGCTAATGTGAGGTGAGGTATTACGATCACAGCATTTGTATCTCAAAAATAAAAATAAAAACAGACCCTCCCCTCCTATCAGTAAATTAGAATTTATGATCCTCACTTCTCAGACTCTTAGGAAAATCGAGCCATAGCGAGATCGATCACCTTGCACTAGGTCATGGAGCGTGGTGATGTGGAAGGTGCCAGTGGTGCCTCTTCCCTCCTTTCTAACCCTGTGGGAGACACAGGTGACAGGGGCCATCATCCAAGTTTACCTTTGGGCAGGTAAAATTGTTGATGCCTTTAGATGTCTCTAAGTACCTTAAAAGATATTCTAAATTGCCAGATAAATTTTTCAGCAGAATGGACTCTAAATCGATTTTAGAAGAGTTTGGCCGGTCAGGCTGAAAGTGGATCATTAGACTGGCTGTCAAAAGTGGTTGGGAGATCGGTCTTTAAAATGACAATCGCTAATATTAATCTCAGGCCTCGTCTCAGGAGACTCACAGCACAATCCTGGTATTGATCTTATCGATGTTCATAAAAACCCTGAGGAAGAAGGAATAAAACAAGCCCAGACTTTCTTTTCTGATATTTGCAAACGAAGCAACTGACAAAGGATTAATCTCCAAAATATACAAGCAGCTCATGCAGCTCAATATCAAAAAAACAAACAACCCAGTCCAAAAATGGGCAGAAGACCTAAATAGACATTTCTCCAAAGAAGATATACAGATTGCGAACAAACACATGAAAGGAGGCTCAATGTCACTAATCATTAGAGAAATGCATATCAAAACTACAATGAGGTATCACCTCACTCCAGTCAGAATGGCCATCATCAAAAAAATCTACAAACAATAAATGCTAGAGAGGGTGTGGTGAAAAGGGAACTCTCCTGCACTGTTGGTGGGAATGTAAATTGATACAGTCACTATGGAGAACAGTATGGAGGTTCCTCAAAAAACTAAAAATAAAACTACCATATGACCCAGCAATCCCACTACTGGGCATATACCTGGAGAAAACCATAATTCAAAAAGAGACATGTACCCCAATGTTCATTGCAGCATTATTTACAATAGCCAGGACATGGAAACAACCTAAGTGTCCATTGACAGATGAATGGATAAAGAAGATGTGGCATATATATTCACATATATACAATGGAATATTACTCAGCCATAAAAAGAAACAAAATTGAGTTATTTGTAGTGATGGACCTAGAGTTCGTCGTAGAGAGTGAAGTCAGAAAGAGAAAAACAAATACCGTATCCTAACACATATATATGGAATCTAAAAGATTGGTACTGATGAACCTAGTGGCAGGGCAGAATAAAGACGCAGACATAGAGAATGGACTTGAGGACATGGGGAGGGGAAAGGGTAAGATGGGACGAAGTGAGAGAGTGGCATGGACATATATACACTATCTAATGTAAAATAGATAGCTAGTGGGAAGCAGCTGCATAGCACAGGGAGATCAGCTCGGAGCTTTGTGACCACCTAGAGGGGTGAGATAGGGAGGGTGGGAGGGAGGCTCAAGAGGGAGGAGATATGGGGATATATGTACGCATACGGCTGATTCACTTTGTTGTACAACAGAAAGTAACACACCATTGTAAAGCAATTATACTCCAATAAAGATGTTAAAAAAAAAAAAAAAAGAAAGATAATTAAGGCTGGGACCCAACAGGGTGGGACTGCCTCCTCCAGGCTTCTCAGGATGTGGGTGCTCATCGTCTGGGTTCTGGGCGGTAGTGCAGGCCCCTCCTGAGTCGAGGTGGGTCATGAATATTCATGAGATCCAGACCCTCACCCTCAGGGGAGCACAGCCCCCTTTGTGCCTCAACAGCTTCCAGGTTTCATATTTAACTTTGGCAGTATTCAGTCCTTTGATTTTTTTTTTTTAAGGTAACAGTGTTTATAGAAGAGCCCTAGTGCTTAAATAATTTGTGGATAGGCATGTGAAATTAAAAGACTCTGAATTTATGCCCACAGAGTGGAAGACATCTGCTCCTGGGAAAACAAAGGGCTATAAATATCAGTATTAGACAAGAATTCCAGTCTCTCCTCCCCCTCTCGGACATTTCAGACTCGGGATTTAATGATCGGCAAGACCAAGTTCTGCCAATTCGTCCTCTACCCGTGGAATATGGCGGCTTGATTATTTCCAAGCCTTTAATGTCTAATTATTTACAGAACATTTAGTCGAGGGCAGAGAGACCATGAAAGAGGCTCATGACCTTCAGGCTCTTTGTAAAGTAGACTTCCTGGCAGGGGGAGCCTGAACAGTCCTGCTCCCGGGAAATCGCGGTGGTTTTTCTTTCAAACCCCTGCACAGCATCAAACTTAATTATCTCCCAGCCTGGTACAGGGGAGATGCTGGGATAGAGTCGCATGGATTGTTAGTGTGCTACTCTGATGTTTCATAATGACTGTTTCTCAGCTGCTACTTTCATTGTTGCTGACAAGTACTGATTAAAGGACACAAAGAAAGCGTATATTTGAAGGTTTGGGAGCTAATGTTTGCCAGACCCTGCTATTTTCAGCTAAGTAGATGTGCTCTCTATGTGTGGGAGGGAATGGTGCCAGGGAACAGACAGACACATAGTTTCTGTACATCCTCAAAGGTATTTCCAGATTAAAACCGAGAAGTGTGAGCAGTAGAGCAGGGAAGGTGGAGAGGTAGATTTATGATCATGAATATTTTTAACAGCTTTATTGAGTTATAGTTCGCATACCAGACAATTTGCTCATGAAAAGTGTGTGATTCGATGGTTTCTGGTATATTCACAGACATGTGCAACCATCATCACAGTCACTTTTAATACATTTTCATCACCTCAGAAAGAAAATCCATACCCTTTAGTTATCACCCCCATCCCCTCTCCTCCATCCCCCATCCTTTGCCAACCATCAATCTACTCTCTGTATCTATAGATTTGCCTATTCTGGATGTTTCACATAAAAGGAATCATATAGCATGCGTTCTTCTGTGACTGGCCTCTTGCATTTAGCATAATGTTTTCAAGGTTCATCCACGTTGTACCATGTATCAGGGCTTCGTTCCTTTTTTATGGCTGAATAATATTATATTGTATGGATAGACCACATTTTGTTTATCCATCTGTCCACTGATGGACATTTGTGTTGTTTCCATCTTTGGGTGTTATGAGTAATGCTGTTACAAATATTAGCGTACAAGATTCTGTGGGGTATGTATGTTCATTTCTCTGGGGTATAGGAGAGGGATTGCTGGGTCGCACATGTTTCATTGCTTGAGGAACTGCCAGACCGTTTTCCAGAGCAGCTGCACATTTTACATTCCTACCAGCAGTGCATGGGAGCTCTGAAGGGTCATTCAGATTTCTATGTCCTTTCATGCCTTACGTTCTGCACTACCCATCCCTGGCCACCCCGTTCTCTCAGAGTGGGAGTAGGGCCACCAGGCACCAGCTCTCTTTGTCCTCCTCCTCCTCAAACTCCCTGTACAGACCTGGCAGAAGCACTATAAGTGAACCCCATCACTGGCTGGCAGGGGCTCTCTCATTGATCACATGACAGGGTGGATTAGGTGATTACTCCATTTCAGGTAAAGGGCTACTCCTGGTCCCACGCATCACCTGGACGTGCCAGGGCTACCTCATTTGTGTCCTCTGAGTGGCTCTCTGAGGTGCAGTAGAGTATAGGCTTCCAGTGAGCAGAACTTCCTTCTGATGCCAGCTGAGCCTATGCTCTATACATAACAGCAGTTGTTGTTCCATCCCCTCTCAGCCTTACTTACCTCATTTACAAAAATAAAATAGCACAATGACTGACACAAGGTAACTCTCCATCCCTGTGAGTTTCCTTCCTTCCTTCTTTCCTTCCTTCCTACCTTCCTTCCTATAGGGTGAATGTGAGGTCATGGAACCCAACTGACTTATTCAGCTCACCCAATGGAAAGGAGAAAGGCTGGGACTCACCCTCTGGTGTTTTAATTAAAATTCTAATGATCTTTTTTTAGATTTTTATTTTATGTTGGAATATAGTTGATTAATAATGTTGTTTTTAGTTTCAGGTGTACAGCAAAGTGATTCAGTTATACATATACATGTATCTATTCTTTTTCAAATTATTTTCCCATTTAGGTTATTACAGAATATTGAGCAGAGTTCCCTGTGCTACACAGTAGGTCCTTGTTGGTTATCTATTTTAAATATAGCAGTGTGAACATGTCAACCCCAAACTATCTTTTCTGATGCAACAGAGTTGAGCTTGGGTGACGTTTTTATCGTTTGGAAGCATTAAATATGAGAAAATCCAGGGCTCTGGTGGATTGCTAATTAAATTTATTCATTATCTTCTTAAGTACTGAATTTCCTTGTAATATTAAAATGCTGGTGTGTTAGTTGTTTTGTGACTATTATAGTCATATTTGCCAGTCTCACTTCGGTAATAGTTCTGTAAAATGCAAATTTCTGGCATCCACTGATCTAAACAGCAGGGGCTGGGAAATTTTCCCCATAAAGCTCCAGATAGTAAGTAGTTTCATTTTGGCAGGACCTACAGGTTCTGTTGCATTTACTCACTGCTGCTGTAGTAGGTGAAAGTAGACATAGACAGTGGCTAAGCAACAGGCATGGTCAGACTGTGCCTACCCCTGACCTAGAGGAGCATCAAGATGCCATGCCAACCCCCGGATACACGGGAAGTGGTCAGCTGGGGTAGAGACACCTCCTTCTCTGTAGAGGATGCAGGCAGCACGACAGGGCTGAGGTAAAGTCACCATCTTCCCTTCTGCTTAAAGAGTCAGTGCTGATAATTTTCTTGAAGCCCAGGTCAGAAGCTGAATGTCAAAGGTTATGGGTGGTGTCACACTGTGAGGGTGGTGGTTAATAAGCGAATCACTAAAATCAACCCCAAAGAAGGGTATACATGTCCAGTATATTATAGCTGGAGCTGTTGCTCCTGCCAGGAAGAGCCACATCAGGTGACTTGAGTGGAACACTGAGTCTCCCAGACATGTAAGGAAGCCAACAAGGAAGACCAAGCTGGAGGAATGACTGAAGCCCAGGTAGAAAGCCATCAGGTGAGGCCTCACCACCTAGAGTGGAACCAAACTCTCCATGAAGGACTACCTCAGAGGAACAGTGGGACCCGGGATGGAGATGGTATTGGGAAACTGTGTAGAATTTCGTGAACCTTGCTGGGCACCATTTAGTGCTTGCTTATCATTTAACTTATGGCACATTCTTGTCAATATTCTTTCAGATTGAGTGGTTTTCTTGGAGTCTGACTGGAGGTTTGATCTTGTGAATCTTTGTATCATTAATGCAGCAAATATTTACTGGGCCTTTCCTATTGCCAGACACTCTTCTGTGTGTTGGATCTCCTGGCAGAAGAATTACATACATGGTAAGACTCAGTAATAAGTAGAAGTTATGGCAACATCATCCTTCCATATCAATCGGTCTGGGAATTGTGTCTCGAAGGTAAATGGTTTGAACAAACTGGGACCTAAGGACACAAGGTTGGAGCGTTGGTATATTAGTCATCCATGGTGTGTAACAAATCACTCTCAAACTTAGAGGCTTCAACAGGTCCTCCCTCAGTGTCTGTGGGTCAGGAATCTGGGATTGGCTTAGCTGGGTGGTCCTGGCTGAGGGTCTTCCCTGTGGCTGGGGAAGCAGTCATCTCAGGATTCAGCCAGGGCTGCTTCCGAGCTCACTCCCATGACTGTTGACAGACCTCAGTCCCCTGCTGGCTGTAGGTCAGAGACTTGAGCTCCTCACCATGTGGCATCTCCCTGAGGCTGCTCACAACATGGCAGCTGGCCCTTCCCAGAGCAAGTAACCTAAGAGAGAGGGAAAGAGCCAGATGAGAGCCCAAGCCATCTTATAACCTCACTTGGGAAGCGACACCATTACTTCCACCATAGGCAGCTGGTCACACCCCTCGTACGATATGGGAGAGGATTCACAGTGGTGTGAAAACAAGGAGACAGGATTCATTGCAGCCCATCTTGGAGGCTGGTTACCACTCCTGAGATAGCATCGGATTAACCCATGTCCAGGCAGTTTCCAGACCCAACTGCAGGGAAGGATCCTGATGCTTGAGAATAGAAGGAGACGGGGTCCATGTTTCTGGGGACAGGGGTGACCTCCCTGCTGTGGGCCATCCCTAAGGCTGAGCTGAAGGGCAGCACATCATCCTCTGTTCCCCAGGGGAAGCAATGCTAACACACACACCCAAACATCAATGTACAATGAAAGCAATCATTCTCTGCAGGTGAGAAAACATGCACAGGTATGTGGACTCTGTGTGACCTGATGAGGGAGGGAAATTGGTAAGAAGAACAGACATTGGAGAAATGGGAAATAACCTGTTAGGAAAACTCTAAGACATTGGTCGTAGACAGAGAAAAAATATTTGTCAGTTGCAGACAGCACAGACAATGTAGCATAACAGATACAAGAAAGAAATAAATGCTACTTTGGAAAGCTCACCTGGAGCACAAAAGCTGATGTTTCTCTGCATCAGACAAATTCCCTGGCTCTTTGATAATGAATGTCTGAGCAATCCCTCCTCTCCTTAAACCCACGGATCTGTTCCCTGGGGAACAGATCAGACGAGAGCCTCTTACAATAGGTGTGAGCTTCCCATACAGCCATCTGCGAATTATCTCCTGCCGAACAAAACAACCACTTCCCTCAGTCTGTGCCTCCATCTGCCTCTGAACTTGCAATAAGGAGATGACATGGAGAGATACACACTCTGTCAGGGGAAAAATCAGGGTGCACTTCTTCTGAGGGCCACACACACCATGTCTTTGCTCTCAGAGCAGCTCAAAGAAGCCACACGCATCAGCTGGTCATTTTCATTAACACATCTCCACAGACGATGACCTGTAGGAAAAGTCAGTGTGAATGGCAGGCATGGACACCAGGAGAAACCCACAGGATTATGGGGGTCCAGGCAGATCAGCAAATGCCACAGCCACTGTTACCAGATCTTTCTCTATGAAATAGCCACCTGGGCGTGAGGGTGGACGAGGGCCTGAGTGTTGTGGAGATCAAAGTCGATGTCATCTTTAGACAAATTACTTGTTCCCCAGAGCTTGCATCTCAAAGTTCTGAAAAGCTCCCCATGTTAGAAATTGACTCACAATAATGCAATATCTATCTCCTTGTCTGTTTTCATCAAAGGTAGCCATTCTCAGGTGAACCAGTAACCACATACAGTTATCAATCATTAAAATCTGCCATCAGTTCCTGGAAGTGAACGCACAAAAAAAGGATGACAATCAGTGAAGAGACAAATGGGATGGGAAACTTTGGGTGGGGTTTGGGAGGAAACAGTGTCAGTGGAAAATAAAGAGGCTCTAAGGATCTGGGGACAAGATGTGGACCCCAACCATAAGTAGAGGAAGCCCTTCATAAAAAAGATAGAGCAAATTTCAAATGCAGTTTCCTTGTCTAAAATTATGAAGCGCTCAGTGGACCGGATTGTATAAAGCTAAGGATCCCAAATTTTGGTGCACCTTCTAATAACCGGGAGGGACCTTGAAAAATTGCAAGACTCTAATCTCTAGAGACTATCACATAGCAGTTTTGGGATAAGGCCCAAGTATGTGCATTTTTAACAGATACTCTTGGTGTTTAAAGCATGGGGTCCAAGGATCCTATTTAGAGAAGTATGATTCAGAAAAAAAAAAAAAAAACACGTGAATGAGTTTGATGGGACATTAAGGTCAAAAATTCTGGACAAAGGGGTGAAGAGAAAACACTGTGATTATCCAGTGAATTATTGAATTTAGAAAAGTCTCAAAGAGTCATCATATCTTGGATCAGATCCAGAGCTTGTTTAAAAACTCAGGAACATTTCTGTATAATTCAGGCCAAGCCACATTGAGCCATTGTACTTGTCCTGTGCATCATTTTAGCTGTGGGAACTTGGTCGCTTTCACACATGTGATGAATAAAATGCTCACCTACACAAGCTCAATTTCTTTGGAATTATACGCATTCTTAATTCTTAGCATTTTAAAGTCTTTTCAGTGTGCAATTGTGAAATCGTGTTTGACATTAGTTCTGGACATACTCACACTGCCTATCAACGATAACAATTATCCAAGAGAGGAAAGACCCAAAGTCTATTCCAGGAAGAATTCTATTGGAGTGAGTGACTTCAATAATCAACCTCTCTCTGTTCTCAATAAAATAAAAAACTGTGTGGATCCCAAGAAAGTGAAAAACAGCCTCGCTGGCAGCTGGACCATGATGTTCTCAAGTGAACATAAACAAAGTTCTGAGAATATAAGTAGTGTCTGGATAAGGTCACTCCAAGACTACGTATTGAACAAGACAGAGACAAAGGCAACTCGCATGCCATCAAACCATGGCACATCCCCTCTTCTGACCTGAGTGACCAGTGAAAACTCAAAACTCCTCCCTCCTGGAAAAAATTTAACACACCCAATCACCAAATTGTCCCCACTTTTTGACAACATGCTATCCAGAACTCCACCCCACTTTCACAAACCCTCCTGAGGATCTCCCAGAATGAGCCCAAATCCAATAGTCCCTCCCAGCTCCTTCATACTGGGGTGTGCAGAAAGCTCCATAAACCTAACTTTCAGCTGTAGGGGTGTACCTGGTGGCAGCTGGCCTGAAGGCTTCAACAAGGGGAGGTATCACTAAGGTTTGGCCACAATCCTAGCTGACTCAGACCAGAACCACAGCACATGGTTCAGTAACCATAGCACATTTGAGACCCCTTGAGTTTCCAAGGGTTCAAGGCCACCTTGCTTACAATGATGAGGTAAGTGTCAAGGTAAATGTGAACTCCACTGCTTCATTGAGTCCCTCAGTTTGGGGTTTATTTTGGTTCCTAGGACTTTTGAATTCTGATCAGATTGTGTCTTGCTTTGGAAAAAATGTGGCTTCTAACCTTCTAACACAAGGATCTCTTGTGATCTTCTTGTCCTGCCTCTGATGTGTTGCATGTCTATAAGAGGAAATCTGTAGGGCAGGGGTTGACCTGGACCCAGTAACCCTATCACTCGAGCCAGACCCAGGTAAAGTGGTCCAGAAGTCTCCTCAGACCAGTATCTTGTGAATACATTTCAACATGGTTTGCCTTTTCAAAACTTTGTAAGAACTTTCCTCTGTCTTGTCTCTGTGTACTAAGAATTTATTCATTTAATTCTGTGTGCCTGAAGTTGGAGTTGTAAAGCCTTCAGTTTGGAAAATTTAGAGACACATGACTGTAAGTGCATCACTCGTAATGAATGGTGCTGCATGGGGCCCTTTCCGGCTGAGTCTACATCCATACTGACTTTTTTCAAGGGCTTATGTTAGTTGATTGACACATGCAATACATCTCTCTAGGTGGCCTTTTTCATGAAATACACGTTGGAATTATAGTCGCCACCTTGGGGAATATTTGACACAGACAAGATTGAGGGAAAAGTAGAATAGGACTTAGAAACAAAATCTCAAGTATCCTATGGACTAAATTCTTTAATTCATGTAGGGAACCCTCCAGATGCAATTTGAACTCTAGATTTGCCTACAAAATACTCTTAAGGCCAATAAAGAAAAAAACATGCAAAACTTACAACTTCCTCACCTTCCTATTTGTATACCTAATTTCCCTCCCCATATTCTCCTTCTCCCAAACCATGTGTATGATCCTAAAATTGCAACCTCCATGTGAAACAGATGCCAACTGCTTCCTGATCCATGGACTGTGCACCATGTCTGTTTCCATCCCTGGTCCATTGCTAAGGACTTCCAAATACATGGATCCTATGGAGAAAGAGAGTGAAGAATTCAGACTTGTCTTGGGTACCTAGCCTTTCCTGACCTCTACCAATCAGACCACTTTTTGGTGGGACCAGAAAATGCAAATACTTGGCTTAAAATGGCTAGCTGTCATGATCCTGAAAGGAATTTAAAAATTAATGAACCAGCAAAAGTTAAAAAAAAAAGGAGCTACCATGTTGCCAAAAGCAAATGACGCTGATTATCATGATGATCTAGGGTCCCTGTGAAGAGTGCTTCAGGAAGAATATTGGAGGTCAGGGAGTCACTGAGATGCCTCTTAGTGCCTCTGTGCCCATGGTAACAGAGAATGCAAAAATTGCAGCAACCACAGCCAAGAAGAGAAAGGTAATCAAGGATCAGATCCCTCAAGAAAGAAGGTATGAATACAACTGTGAGGGCATCCAGAATGGTTGATGGAGTAGGAAGCTGACAGATTTCAGTCATGGCTTGAGACCACCCTCAACTGTGAAGCAGAGATTGCAGCTTGTCCCGCAAACACCCCTCTTTTTTGTCTTTTAATTCTGGTAACATATACTTAACATAAAATTTACCATTTTAGCATTCTAAGTGTACAGTTCAGTTGTGTGAAGCACATTCACATTGTCATGCATCCATCACAGCCATCCATCTCTAGAACTCTTTTCATTTTCCCAAACTGAAATGTCATTAGACAGAAACCCCACATTGCCCCTCCCTAGTCCCTGATGACCACCATCCTACTTTCTGTCTCAATGAATTTTGACTATTCTAGGGACTTCATATAAGTGGAATCATACAGTATTTGTTCTTTGTGACTAGGTTATTTCACTTAGTATGATGTTCTCAAGGTTCACCTGGGTTGTAGCCTGTGTCAGAGTTTCCTTCCTTTTTAAGACTGAATAATATCTCATTGTATGGATGGACAGCATTTTGCTTAAGTATCCATCCATCAATGGATACTTGGGTTGCTTTACCTTTTAGCTACTGTGAATACTGTTTCCATGAACATGGGATATCTCTTTGAGACCCTACCTTCAATTATTTTGGGTATTTACCCAGAAGCGGAATACCTGGATCATTTTATGTATTTTCAGTAGTCGTTAGCCAGCCACCACCTTGAAGAGGAAGACAAAGTGGGTTCAATGTGATCATGAGTAGATCCGAGTGGTGCTGGGGGCAGTGTGGCTCCAGGTACCTGCTGTCATCATATGTCCCCCCACAGGTTTGTCCCTGAACAAATAACCCACCTGCTCTCAAGCCTTAATCTCATGTTCTGCTTTAGGATGAACCCCAAAGAAGAAGACAGTCACAACCCCCACCTGTTCATATGGGTGGGTAAGAATTGCCAAAATCGTCTACATGTAAAGAGGAAAACAACTACTTTCGATTTCAGTTTGTGGGTTTACTAACCTTCCAGAATTTAGAGCTTCTGGGGTTTTTAGAGCTCTGCTAAATCGTTATACAGAAGGTATCATGCTTTTCCTTACTGAAGCTGGTAAGGAAATGTAACAGAAAAATTAGACAGAAATATGAAAAAAGTCTAACAGATGAAAAGACATTCATGTACATTTATTACCAACCAAAGAAAAGTAGATAGTACACACTATTTAATGTTCATGATGACCAGGTTTTACGGCTGTTTCTGAATTCATGATATAGATGTAACCTTGAAATTTGCCCAAATCATAAATTTATAAAGTGTACAGAGTCACTGGGGTATTTTTTGTCTGGTTGTAATTGCTCACCAGTTGATATTTCATGTCTAATTAGCTTGTTTTTTTCGGAGTTTGTAGAAAGCTCTAAGCAGTCGCACATGCTGGAAAACTTATTTATTATGTGCATTTACATTTTGAAATGAAAAGGTCATATGATAAAATTGGTGGATCTTAATAAGCTCTGCTTAATTTCATATTTTATCATCTTTTGAAATATCCCAGGAGTGAACACCAAGGAAACTCTTAATGTTTATAATAGTGATGATTTATGTTTTAATTTACAGTGATTCTCTTCATTGTAGACAACTTATTTGCCAAAATTTATATGTTGAAGTCTTAACCCCCAAGAGTGTCTGTATTTGGAGATATGATCTTTAGGGAGATAACTAAGGTTAAATAAGTTCATAAGGGTAGGGTTTTAATCTGATAGGGCCAGGGTCCTTAGAAGAAGAAAAAGAGACACCAGAGGTCTCTCTCTCTCTCTCCAAGTACACAGAGAAGCCATGTGAGGACACAGCAAGAAGAGACACCTTCAAGCCAAGAAGGAAGTTCTCTCCTGTAGCCAACCTTACTGGCACCTTGATATCAGACTTACAGTCTCCAGAACTGGGAGAAAATGAATGTCTGTTAATTAAGCCACCCAGCCTATCATGGCAGCCTGAGCTGGCAAGACACCATCACTCCTGGGATGTGTGCTCCTGGGCACAGACTGGACACCCCAAAGCACTAGGACAATGTTTTAAGTGTGGCAGATCATTGATGAATGCATATTTATTGCATTCAGATCTATTCAAGAAACGTTTGTGGGGCTTCTCTGGTGGCACAATGGTTAAGAATCCACCTGCCAATGCAGGGGACACAGGTTCGAGCCCTGGTCCGGGAAGATCCCACATGCCACGGAGCAACAAAGCCCGTGCACCACAACTACTGAGCCTGCGTTCTAGAGCCCGTGAGCCACAACTACTGAAGCCCACGCGCCTAGAGCCCATGCTCTGCAACAAGAGAAGCCACCACAATGAGAAGCCCCTGCACCGCAACGAAGACCCAACGCAGCCAAAAATAAATAAATAAAATAAATTTATTAAAAAAAAAAAAAGAAGAAAGAAACGTTTGTGGAGCGTGTGCAGAGGTGTGAGCGCCATATCTTGGAGATGACAGGTCACAGACCTCCCTTTTAGGGCCCTTGCTCCTAGTGACCGTGAGTGTGTGACTCAAGTATTCATAACAAGCACACCACATGAGCCAGGACAGGGCACCAGAGAACAGACAAAAGAATCCACTTTTCTGTGGTAGGATTTCTCCTTAAAGTCCCAATTTTTAAATAACACTGATCACATTAATGTTTCCATCAGTCAAGCTATTGTGAAAGTCAAGCTGACCCAGTCAACCCTAGGGATGCTGTCAGAGTCACCCCTCCCGTGTCACTGTCCCACCATCATATCAATCTATAGTCCTCCTCATTTCTCAGAAAATTCCCTGATATGTGTACTCAAACCCTAGACAGGGTTCTGGGTATTAAGTGTGATGTATTCTCCCTCTGCACCTCACTCCCATGGAGGTGCCACCCACCGCCTGATGCCCCACCTGCCACTTATTACAACACTGCCCAGGCCTCCCCTCCCAAAGGAGCAGGGTAAGACACAGGAAAAATCTGTGACACTGAAGTAGCAGCCACTTACGAGCCTTAAAGAGTGGAAGGATGGCCCAGTACGTGGCCTGCATGGGTGGCCTCAGTTGCTAGGAGAGAAAGAAAACACCCTTTTGCACCTCCTCTGAGACCATTCCTGCCTTCCCCGCATGTCTCTGCTGGGTCCCGTCTGAGAAAGCTGTGTTCTCATGTCACCTGCTGTGTCTTCATGACAACCCAGGAGATGGTTTTTTCAGCTCTCAAAAACTATGTTAAGCATCAAAACTTGTCCCTTAAGGAAGTAATCTGGGCAAGGCTGAATATGTAACCCACTGTCCACCTTGAATTGAGAGACCTCTAATAGTGACTTTACTAATACTTTAAGGAAATTAAAGGAGTGGACGATGGTATGATAGAGGGACCACAGTCACAGAACCATTGTCCTAGCCTCCGCCAGAACAACCTACAACTTACTCAGGGCCCGGTGAAGTTAAGGGAGAAACAAAGCAAAAGAAAACAAAGAAGGGGGGAGAGGGAGGGAAGAGTCATTTTATAGCAGGAACGATGAAATAAAAAACTACATAAAATAAAAACTAACTGCAGCTGCTTTCCCATGGCATAGCTCTCCTTCAAGTGGTGTAAAGTAAATTAATGATCTCTTTGGCTTCCTATTCCAAAACTTAGAGCGTGATCTGGAAGGAGGAATTAAAGGTCATATTGTTCTGCAAAATCAGCAGAAGCGAGTAACTCTGAGTTTTCACCAGCAGCCGGGGATCACCCAGGGGACCCCATTATGCTTTCACACCCAGAGGAGGGGTGTGAAAACGAAAGGGAAAGGGTTCAGAGGGGCTACAGAGAGAGTGGAGTCCAAACCCACTCAACAGACACTGTCAGGGAAAGAAATTGCTCCTGCCGGGGGAGCCATGCATTTTTAAGGATGGAAATGTGGTAGTTGAAACTGTTCCATCCCAGCTTCCACATAAAATTGTTTTCTTCCCAGAAGCATCCTCTACGAGCGCCAAAATGTCTGTAAAACGTTGCACAAATATTAGCCTTACATTCACGGTGCTCCAGGGCAGTGACAGAAGAGGAAGCTTGTCCAGTGTAGGACAACGCTTGAGGCCAAGAGAAAGCAGGAGCATCAGGAACATGAGGGCGGGTGAGAAAGCTCACAAGCCCAGCCGTGGATGTGCTTGGCGAGAGAACGGAGGGAAGGCGGCAGGAATTCCAAAGGGGACTGTGGTCCGCTCCTGTGACTGCTGTAACAGATTACCACAAGTATGAATACACCATTAATACCCTATAATGCAGGAGGCCAGAAATCTCACTGGGCTAAAATTGAGCTATCAGCAGGCCTTGCTCCTTCCAGAGGCTCTGGGGAAACGATCCATCCCTCGACTTTTCCAGCTTCTAGAGACACCCACATTCGTTGGCTTTGGGCCACACCCACCTGATCTACTTTCATCCTCACATCTCCTTCTCTCACTCTGACCTCACAGCCCCCTGTTGTTGTTGCACTGGACCACTCCAGGAATCCAGAACCCTATTCCCATCTCAAGAGCCTCAACATGATCATGTCTGCAAAATCCCGCTTGCCCTGTAAATTAACATATTCATAGGTTCTGGGGCTTAGAATGTGGGCATCTTTGAGGGCCATTGTTCTGCCAACCACAGGGACCTTCCCAAAGTGCTCAAGATGTGGGAATTTGATTAAAGACTGATTTAACTTATCTGAGATACAACAAGACGTGCAGCATTAAATTGTTTTTCTTGGCATTTTTGAGAATCCAAAGAACATCTGATGTGAATGGGGCACACTTTTAAGCTCTGTGTGCCATCTCAGAGTTTACAAAGCATGTCCACACCTAAGAGCATATTGCCATCCCCGAATAATGCTTTAAGGCTAGCATGCGAGTTTAAGAATCAATCACCATCACTCCTGATGCAAACAAGCCCACAGGTAATAAATTCAAAAAAAAATACTTTGATAGAGAAGCTGTATAGAATTAAAAGGAATTTAAGAAGAGCAAATTGATGCTTTCATTTGTCTATATCATGTATCCTTTGTCTACGTGCATATTCTATTTTTATATGTCCGCAGTATAAGATTAATTATACTCTACACATTCCATTAAAATCTTGTCCTATACAGTTACCTGCAGGATTTCCCCCCAGTGGTGGTAGCAGATAAATATCCCTCCATATTTCTCCTCACTCACATCTTTATTTGCAAACTTATACACAGTATTCTCTGCTCCTCCCTTCTCTCACGTAATAGTGTTTTGTGAAAATTCCATCAGGTCAATGAAGAACTTCTTATGGACCACATAAAGTTTCTTGTACATTTGTTTCTTTTTTATATTTCCCACTTCTTTGTTAAGAGTTTCTGTCCTTCCATTTGTTTTAACAAAGTTTGCCATACCTTCCTGAAGCATTTTATAATCGTCTATTTAAAGTCTTTGGCAGATATTTCCAACATTTGTGCCAACTTGGCATTGCATCTACTGAATGCCTTTTCCCATGTAGTTGAGATTTTCCTGGTTCTTCATAAGCTGAGTAATTTTGGACTGTTTCCTGGGCACTTTGAATATAATGTTATAAGACTTTGGAGTCTTATTTAAAGCTTATGAAGAATGTTGATATTTCCTATTGTTAAAAAATGAGTAAAGAACACAATTTAGGTGATACAAAAAAAACTTTATTTAACACTTCATGAAGCAGAGTGTCTCCATTCAGAGAACTGCAAAATGGAATGGAAGACAAGAAACTTTTGCAGGATAAAGAATAAGGAACAAGGAAGTAAGAATAGTGCCCAGAGATGGCTTAGCTTTTGGGGACTGGCTGCATGTACTGTGCTTCAGGTCAAGTGGAACATTTACATGAATACAAAAGTTATCCAAGTTTTGGTTTGCTGATGTGGCACCAGGGCAGGAGCAGCTCCATCTTGGGCCCAGAAATTTATTTCAACACTGTTTTAGTAGGTGATGGTTGAGCCTAGGCTGTGAGTTACACGCAGTATTTGTAGGCTGTGGTTTGACCATCCATTCCACTTTCAAAGCCTGTGCAGCACTAGAATGATCTGAGCCGTGTGTGTGACACTGAGTCTAGAACCTAGGCAGAGGTCTGTCCCTCAGTCTAGTTTTAAATTCTTTTGTATGCTGCTTTAGGTAAGATCCGTGATTGTGTACTTTGAGGCTGAGCCCCAGAATTGGTAAACAACATATGGGGTTACTTTTCCAAGCTCTTTCCTCTCTACAGTCTTTTCAGTTCCTTAAGCTTCCCCTTTCTGATCCCTGAAAACCTGGTGTTTATTCATTCTTCTTTGCTGCGTACTTCCCAAAACTATGTCCACAATTAAGGCCTCCCATATGATGGGAGGACAGAAACAAAGATACTCACCCCACTTTCTTAAGGCCAGAGCTCCTCTGATTAAAGAGGAAGATTCCCTCTTTTGTAGGTTAGGCTCCTTTGCCCAATGCTGTCACTCATGAGACACCTCTGTTTCTCCTTGAGCCTGAACTAGGGAGTTTCTCCTGGAGTTTTCTTTGTCCACCCTGATGTCTATGTCTGGGTTTCAGGCCATGAGAAATGGTAAACTTCCATCAGTTTGGTGGAAGTCTGAATTCTGGTCTTCTTCCCCAATCCATCTGCTAGTATTTATTTTCCAGAATTCTCAAATAGCTGATCCCAGCCTTTGTCCCTGTCTTACAGCTGAATTCAATGGGACATACAGGGAAAAGTGTGCCCACTCCATCTCACCTGGAACCAGATCCCTGAATCATGTGTTCATCATCCCTATTTCCCATCTTGTCATTCAAATGATCTCCATCCTCCAAGTGGAAATGAACTTGATGAAGTTTTCCATAGGCATTACTCCATGTGTTTCTCATACGATGCTCATTATTCCACAACTTTTACAAAGGGAAGAATTCAGACAAAGAGCCTAGAGCCACACAGCTGATATGTGGCAGAAGAGACTCAAACCTGTACCTTCAAATTCTAGGTCTAGCAATTTTAGTGCCACTCCTTGAATTCTTTATAGGCAATATAATCACCTGGGGTACATATTTTTATGGGACCATGACTCTTCTCTTGGGGTGAAAAATCACAAGTTCCACATAAAACAGAATTTTCTTCCACTAGACTTGAATGATGATGATAATGGTTTAAGAGTTTGAAGTAGGTAAAGTCCAAAAAAGTAATTATTTGTGGAAAATATGTGCATCTATCTTCCTACAAAAATCCCTTATCAATATATCCATCAAAACAAAAGTATAACCATTGTCATACACTACTTCCCAGATCTTGATATTTATGTATTTTTTTCTTCATATAACCAGTATAGCTTATCCTCAGGGAACTTTATAATAAGAATACCAAGATCTCAGATTGGGTTTATCAAACTGTATTTCTCTAGTAGAAAATACCATTTTATTTCCTTGGAGTATGACGAATAAGAAAAAAAATGAAGACTTTTTCTTTTATAGAAAAAATATTACTGAGAATGGATGGCTAATAGGAATTTTAAAACTTCTGAAACAGAATACTGAAATTAATGAACACATATTTTCCAATTTTTGTATATATATCAACCTTCCTAAATATTCTCTTTTCATATTGAGAAGTAGAGATTTTATATTTTTTACTGAAATTGAAAATGGAAATTGCAGTTGTTTAAAACTCTGAAAATGAAGCTCACTCACCAGAATTCCCCTGATGAAACTTGCTGGAGGCATCTGCTGTCTCTGAATTTTAATAACCCCTTTTTAAAAAAGTTTTCTTTTCTATCACCCACATTGAATGTGAGCCTTTGTTTTCAAGCTCTCATTTTGCCTCTACCTAATAAGAATAATAAATATGGCATCTCTGTCTTTCAGCCCAAGGCTTAGAGAAGTATGCCCTGGAAAGCCTTCCACATCCTTTGATAAACACTCCCAGAAGGCTTCCTGCATGCCTTGGAAGCTTCCATGGGTAGTCTGCATTTTTCCTTTCTAAAGGGATGAAACTGAAAAATGTATTAGAGAAGGAAAAGAGACAAATTTGGCATACGATTACTTAATGGAATATCAGATTTGGCACCGGAGGGAAGAAAGCTATAAAGGGATTCAGGAGAATCTTTGTTTTAAATAAACCTTGTGTTCTTAAAAAATAAGAAAGGAGAAATACTTCCTCCTCTTTTCCCTGTATCTGTTTTGAGAAAAGCATAATCTGTCACAACCGTGTCAGTGAAGCATAGATTGTCTCCTGATAGGGTCGGGGCACTGGCCTGCTTCCCCCTCTGGTCCCTTACAGTGGCGCCGGACCTTCTGCGTGAATCCACACTCCCGTTCCTTCCAAAGAACCTCATGGTAAGAGCAAGTCAGAGGAATTATGGAGCAGAGCTATTAATGTAAATAGATTTCCTGATTGTTATGTTCTCCATTGTAAGTTCCTATTCTCCTTACTAGAGAACACGGTTGTCTGACAAAATAAAATATACATGACGACGGCGTTGCTAACATCCAGCAGATGTGAATAGTTCCCATTACATTTGTACCTTAATTCAAGTAAATCCAAACAAGTAAAAATGCCCCTGCATGCCAAACCAGATGACCTCCGAAGTCTCTTCTAGTTTTACCATTTTATGGATCGAGAAAACTATCAGGAGTGTTATCTAATCCAAATTACAGTATATATTTTATGTTATATATAATCTATATTAGGAGTGATATCTAATCCATCTGATGCCTCCAGCAAGTTTCACATATAATATATACTACATTATTACATATATAATTATTTTATGTATACTTATCTCCAAATATAGATGTATTATAAAGTTATATGCATACACATAATGTATATATGTGTGTGTATATATATATATATACACATTAGATGAGTATTTTTATAGTGTTTGACTACTTTGTAAAATTATTTTGAACAGTTTATTCTAAGTATTTAAAACATTTACTCTTTGAATTTCATTGAAGTTGAACTACTGTATTGATTCCACAGTTTCATTGAATAAAGAATCTATTCAGCAAAGAAAAGGTTTAGCCTGGTCAAATGATAACTTCTGAATCAACTGTCACTTAAATGCTGGAGTTTAACTCAATTGTTAATCAAATTTCATTTTAAACCAAGGAGGAACTGAGGAAAACAACCCAGACTTCTGCTTAAAAATTCAAAATATTACTTTGTACTGAACCATTGTTATGATAATCTAATTATCACTTAAAACTGTTGAAGAAAGTGAATTAAGATTGACGCCATGACTTTCACATCAGATGCCCTTACACTAACATTTGGAGAGACAAATGCATTCATTTACTGATCACGTCGATTGCTGGGACAGCAAGTCCTGGGAAAGACTACAGGACTAAGGAAACCGGATATGGGAGCACCTCCTATTCTGCATGGGTCAGTCCATATGGAGAGTCATTTATTTTGCTTTTCTTCTGAACATTACAGGGAAAACTCATTTTTTCTTGATTACTACAGAATTACTATAGGTTAATTATAGAGAATTTGGAAGTAAAAGAAAAAAATTAATTTACCCATATCTCACTACCTTAATATAACCATTGGCAATGATTTGATGATTTGGTGCATTTCTTACAAGTGCCTTTCTATGAAAAAAAATACGTATACACACATACATGTATATATAGATAGATAGGTTTATGTTTGAAAGTGAAGTTTACCTAAGTTGGTGCTCTGCTTGTTTGTGTGTTTGTCTGTTCTTACATCTGTAACATAAGTGCTTCCTGTGTGAGTAGTACCCAGATATCCAGCCCTGAAATTGAGGAACGCGGACTGGACAGGAGGTCATGAGCCATTGGAGCCACGGGTGTGGGTTCAGCAGCTCAGGAGAAGGAAGTGTGTGTGTCTTTGTGTATTGAGCATCTGCTGCTTGTCCCAGTAGGGGTCTTCTACTTCTCTGCATCCCTCCTTTACATCGCCACATGGGTCCTGGTTTAAAGCCAAGGAGGTCAGCAGTGGGTAAGCCCGTTGCATAGTTCTGCAGACTTGCAATGTAGACTCATAAATGTTTAAGTTAGCTCATCTTAGAAAGTACTGTCTTTATCAAGATTGGGCCCAGAGCATGTTTTCGTCATACAACCTCATTCTTCCATGTTCAACTAGTAGCCATTGACAGGCCTTAAAGCTGCCAAGCTGAACAGAAGGGGCCATGCAGATCTCCTGGATACAAAGAAAAGCTTATCAACTGCCATCATCCAACACACTTCTGGAATAGGAGGCTGGAAATAATAAAAAGCCAGTAAGAACAAGGGCAATGGATTAATAACTTTTTTTATTGATAATGGGGGAAAATTTCTTGTGGGGATCCAAGATCATATAGAAAGAATAGAAAAAAACACTCCCATAAATGACACAGCAACAAATATTTTACTTTCCAAAACAAACAGCAACAACAACAAAAACACAGAACTTAAAAGGCAGCAAAGGAAAAGCTGAGCCTTAAAAACTCTTTCATATTCATTCCTCCCACCTCCTCGGCTGCAGCTGCCCTGATTCATGTGACCCTGAGTGGAGAGAAACGCATTAAATATCCAGCACATTGAAGAGCACTTGCTATGGGGCTCCCTGAACATAAATGCATGACCGTCCTACAGGTGAGGGCTGCTACTACCAGTGTCATCCACGACACTTGCTTACGTACCCTCCCACCAACATCCACGGGAATCCCCATCTCCCCACACCTGAGATGTATTTGACAGGATCAGTCTTTTTAAACCACTGTCAAGCTGATGGATGAAAAATATGTCATTGTGGCTTTCAACCCATTTCCATTGTTAATAGCATGCATGCACAGCCCCTCTGGATCTCTGCCATCACTGTTGTCTATATGCTTTGTTCTTTTACTTGTGAAGTTGTCTTTTTTATAATTTTTCATTAAAATAATAGTAACAGCTATCTTCTGGACACTTACTAGGACCCAGGCATAGTGCTAAGGACTTCTTAGGCGTCACCTAATTGGATCTCCAAAACAACCCAATGAAGTACAGTGATTATTATCACTCCATTTTATAGATGAACAAACTAAGGCTCGAGAAGGTTAAGTGACTTGATCAAGATCACACAGTTAAGGATTGTGCAGTGCCTGGCAAATAGTAGGTCCTCATCAAGTAGGAGCTAATATTATGACTTGTATTATTGTATTATCATTCTCTCTCTCTCTCCCTTTCTCTCTCCCTTTCTCTCTCTCATCTTTAATAGACTTTATTTTTAGAGCAGTTTAGGTTCACAACAAAATTAAGGGGAAGGTACGGAGGTTTCCCCTCTACCCCCTGCCCCACACACGCATAACCTCCCCCATATCAACATCCCGCACCAGAGTGGGACATTTGGTACAACTGATTAACCTACATTGACCATTATTATCCATATTTTACATTAGGATTCACTCTTTGTGTTGTACATTCTATGGGTTTGGACGAGTGTTTAATGACATGTATCACCCCTAAAGTGTCATGAAGAATAGTTTCACTGCCCTAAAAATCATCTGTGGTCTGCTCTTCATCCCTCTCTCCTCCCAACCCTTGGCAACCACTGATCTTTTCACTGTTTCTATAGTCTGTCTTTTCCAGAGTGTCACAGAGTTGGAGGAATATAGTATGTAACATTTCAGATGGACAATTTTCACTTAGTCATAAGCATTCAAGTTTCCTCCATGTCTTTCTGTGTCTTGATAGCTCATTTCTTTTAGTGCTGGATGAAATTTCATTATCTGGATGCAATACAGTTTATTTATCCATTCACTGAAAGACATCTTGTTGCCTTCTAAGTTTTGGCAATTATGAATAAAGCTGCTATAATCATGGGTATACAGGGTTTTTTGTGGACATAAGTTTTCAATTCATTTGTGTAAATACCAAGGATCATGATTGTTGGATCATATGGTAAGAGTTTGTTTAGTTTTCTAAGAAACCAGCAAACTGTCTTCCAAAGTGGCTGTACCATTTTGCTTTCCCACCAGCAGTGAATGAGAATTCCTGTTGCTCCACATCCTCGCCAGCATTTGGTGGTGTCAGTGTTTTGGATTTAGGCCATTCTAATAGGTATGTAGTGGTATCTCATGGTTATTTTCAGTTGCAATTCACTAATGACATCAGGTGATGAGCATCTTGTCATGTGATTATTGTCATCTGTATATCACGTTTGGTGAGGTGTCTTTTCAGGATTTTTGCCCATTTTTTAACCAAAATTTGTTTTCTTATTGTTGTATTTTAAGTGTTCTTTGTATATTTTGGATCAAAGTCTTTTATCATATATGTTTTTTGCAAATTTTCTCCCCCCCTGTAGCTTGTTTTTAATTCTCTTGACAGTGTCTTTCTCAGACCTAACATTTGTTTGCTTGTTTGTTTTTTTTCAATTTTGAATGAACTCCAGATTATCAATTATTTCTTTCAAGGATCATGTCTTTGGTGCTGTATCTAAAAAGTCATCTCCATACCCAAGATCATTTAGATTTTTCCTGTTATTTTCTTGCAGTTTTATAGTTTTGTGCTTTACATTTTGGTCTATGATCAATTTTGATTGAATTTTGGTATAGAGTCTGTGTCTTGATTCATTTTGTTGTTTGTGGATATCCTGTTGTTCTAGATCCATTTGTAGACAAGACTATTTTTCCTCCATTGCTTTATCTTTGTTCCTTTGTCAAAGATACATTGAGTATATTTATGTGTGTCTATGAGTTACTTTTTAAGAGATTTTAGAAACACTTTATACATTATGAACATTAACCTTGTGTCAATTGTACATGCTGCAAATCTCTCTAGATGGTTGATTGTTTTAATTCTGTTTATGGGGACTTTTAGACAGAAGATTTTTAACTTCTAAGAGCATAATCTATTAATTATTTATTTTAAGTCTCTGTATTATAAAATACTATTCTGTGTTTTCTTGGGACAATCTCATCATCTTCTTTTTACATTATGCTGATCTACATGGTAGTCATTTTTGTATGGTATAAAGTAGGAAGGTATCAAATTTAATTTTTCCCAAATTGATAGTCAGTTTTACTAAAATGTGTAAGACATGGTCCATATTTTCCCAGCTTTATTGCAATGAAAGTCTTTATCACACATTTATCATAAGAAGGATAAATTTTTTTCTGATGCTTATCATGGGTTTTATAATGTTTATACCTTCTACATAAATTCTATAATCAGCTTGTCCAGTTACCTAAAAAGTATGTTGCCATCTTGGTAGGTATTTCTTTAATCTATAGATTGATGTGAGAGACCCTGACGGGTTCATGGGCTGACTGCCCCCATTCAGGATCCCAGTGTGCTTCTCTGGTGACTCATACTCCTTTCATGTTCTCCAGAACTTTATATGGATTTCACATGCATTTCATGTATACTTGAGGAATTGTTTCTTTACTTTTATTTCAGTGGAATTAGAAATTTTTGTTACAAAATGTTCTAATTGCTGATTCCGGCATAGAGACAAGTTGCTATTTATAGTCCTTATAACTGGCTGCTTTACTCAGTTGGCAAAGAGCTTTCTGTTCCTCTTCCTGGCTTTCCTGGACAGCTAATCACAGAGTTGGTAAATGTCACTTTCCTTTGATTTATTTATTTATTTATTTTTGTTGTCATCACAGCGGTTAGAACATCCAGGTCAATGGGAACCACGAGCATGAAAAGCAGAACTCCTTGGCAGACTCATGACTGTAATGGAAACATCTCTTTTTAGGCATGTAGAACATTTAGTGCAGGATTCTAGCAGACAGCCTGTGTCAATTTAAAGAACTCTCTTATTCCAACTTTGCCAGGTCTTTTTGAAGAAATGGTGGTGGATTTTGTCCCATGCTATTTCAGCATCTGAGATAATCATATGCACATAAATTTTCTATTTGAAATGCTGTCATTAATTTCGTTAATAGATTGTCCAACCTTTTTAATAACCTTGAAAAGTAAGTATTGTTATACCTCCTCTTGCTGATCACCACACTGATGCTCAGAGGAGGTAATTAACTCACCCCTGGCACAGCTATGAAGTGATGGAGTCAGGATCAAAGCAGGCTTTTCTGGCTCCGAAGCTCAGGACCTAGCTTGGCCTTAATCTTAGGGTTACAGTATTTGTTTAACCATTCCTTCAGACTGTGGACACCTGTACTTTTTGAGAGGGAAGAAGGGCAGGGGAATATACATGTATAAAGCATCTCTGGAGAGAGCCTGTGGGCTACCTGTGCGGATACGGTCCCTCCCGGGGCTCCAGGGCAGCTGTGGTTTGGGGGAGAGCCTCCTGTCGGGATTCCTCAGCCACCACTGCCTAAAATGCCAGCAGTGCCACCTGCCCCACACTGAGAGCCCCTCATGAGTTCAGCTCAGAGCTCAGCACCACAGCCTCACCCGAGGGAGAGCAGAGGGGGAAAGAGAGGGGAGATGGCGTCTCCCTTTTGGCCAAGGATGGCTGGTCTCCATTACTCCTCCCACTCAGGGTGAGGCAGCCAGTGTTCCCACTAAGCTGTGGGCCTGACACTCTCTGTCACTGGCCCCATGTTCTTTTGGGTTGGATGTAGGCAATTCCATGTGTGGAAGTCCCCCACCCCTGGACCTTGACCCTCTTCCTCTGGGCAGTTTCTGTCACTCAACACAACAGGAAGCTGGCTGGGCCTGGACCCCTCTGGAGAGCACAAGGGCCTCCCACCATGGTCCGTTCCAAGTGGAGGTTTCCATCGTCCATTTATTAACTTCTTCCCTTAACCCCTGGCTGCCGAGCAGACAGGACAAGGAGAATCCACATTCTGCCTAGGATGGGAATATGTCTCAAGTTCCTACAAGCACGGAGCAGACAGAACAAAGCCGCGGGGCTTCAGTTGGCAGCCTCCGTGTCTGCTGTCCACACACACGCCCCTGGCCTCCATGGCCTTTTGTCCTCAGAGTTGGTGTGACACGTGAGCCCTTCTCTCTTCGAGGGTTTAAAATTCACGCGACACAAAACACGTTTCACCTTGTCTTCAATGTTGGGGAGCCCAAAGCAGCATTTTATGTCACTCTAGGGGCCATGACAAGTAAATATAAAAACCGATGGCCAAGCAGACTGAAGAATGTAGGAGAAAACTACCCGTGGAAGCATGCACACTCACACACACGTACACACACACACATACACGAGCAGAAAAATACAAAGTCACTCTGAGCTTGGGCACACCGAGTGGCACTTAGGTTCCCTTCACTTGTCACATTAATTTCCTTGCCGTCGAGAGCCTGGTTGGTGGCTCTCACTTCTCCCTGATCTTTATTTACTGTCTTTCTCCTCGGCTGCTTTCTCCCAGAACTGGTGCGCCTGGGCTGAGCTCCGTGATCACATCCATTACGACACGGGGCCGGCAGCACAGCCCCCCGCCCCCTCCCCGCGCTGCTGGATGTCAGGGAGATGCAGAGGAAGCAGAGATTTATTGAAATGCTGTGATTTAATTATCTCGATGGCCTTTTGCAAAATGAGGGAAGAAGGCTTCCAGGCAGCCACCGCACCGTCTTCGGGCAACGTATCGTCGTTACTGTGTGTCTGGTTCTCACCTTCATCTTTCTGATGTTTGCTCTCCTGGGTTTTTTCAGGAAAATGCAGTTCCTCGGGATTATGAGCCTTGGGTAGGAACTGCCTGCCACCTCCCCGACAGCGGGTAGTGACAGCCTCGGATCCCAAGCTCACATCTGAAAGGTCTCAGCCATAATAATAATAATAAAGCATGGGCTTCCCTGGTGGCGCAGTGGTTGAGAATCTGCCTGCCAATGCAGGGGACACGGGTTCGAGCCCTGGTCTGGGAAGATCCCATGCCGCGGAGCAACTGGGCCCGTGAACCACAATTACTGAGCCTGCGCGTCTGGAGCCTGTGCTCCGCAACAAGAGAGGCCGCGACAGTGAGAGGCCCGCGCACCGCGATGAAGAGTGGCCCCCGCTCGCCGGAACTAGAGAAAGCCCTCGCACAGAAACGAAGACCCAACACAGCCAAAAATAAATAAATAAAAATAAATAAATTTAAAAATAATAATAATAAAGCATAACTTCCAATACAGGTTGAATCCCAAGATGTAAAGATTCCTCTTCGACCAACGCTAGCTTTACCAGCGAAACAGTGCATTTGTCTGAGCACAACCCTCTTTTCTCTGGGTTCCTGGTGTTCTAAGTCTACATCATTGACATTCTCACAACGTCAGTCCCGGTGCAGAGCCGGGCACACAGGTGGAGCCCCGCTGCTCTTGGTTTCAGCAGGCTAGCATCGCTCCCGGACCCCGTGCTCAGCCCTGTGGTCACCACCGTCCACTCTCTCCCGCCGCTGCACACAGGCCCTGTCTGCTGGGCCCGACCCCAGCCCTGCGTCCCCCTGGCCAGATGCTTCTTCGTTTCCCCTCTGAGGATGCTGGGCACTGCTGGAGATGCCCAGGGCCTCCCACAAGCTGAGTAAGAGTGCAGAGCCCCTTACCCTGCCTGGCTGTGGCTAAGAGAGGAGCGGACAGCAGGGAGATGAGAGGAAAGCCTGGGACAAACTCCCCAGAGTGCGGACCAGGGAAGCCCTCACCTGGAGGGAATGAACACAGCCCAGCGTTCCTTGATTAGCCACTGCCCCCATAGTGCGTATTCTGTGCTCTCCTGCCCCTGCGTGGGTCTCGGTGGGAGCCTGAACCATGTGTTCTGCAGAGGGCTTGTATCTCCCTCTGAAAACGCCATCCTCCTACCCTCCCTCTTATTTTGTCAGTGGAGTCAGAAGCTTCCAGCTGCGAAATATCAAGCATGCAGTGGTGGGATTCTCTGAATCATGACAGCCAGGAGAGAAGTAGTCCACACCCAGCCCTCAGACCCTGCCTGAGCCATCGGGTCTGTGATATTCTGACCCTTGTATATGGAACACCACAACCTCATGAACAAAAGCATCCCTCTAGATTTTTTAGCAACTTAGTGAGGAGAAGCACCGATATCATTGAGGAGGGAGTGGGGGGTTTGCCCACCTGCCTCTCCATCTTGGTGAGTCAAGACAGAAGCTGTCCCCGCAGTGAGGCACCACCACCCAACATCTCAGGCGGGTTTCCTGCAGTGTTTCATGAGGTGGCATGGGACCGAAACCCAAGCGAATGACCCTGTCTCCTTCCAGGTGACCAGCCCATCCCTTGCTCAGGAAGCTCAGCTCCTCCAAGCCCAGGTAGGCTCTCCAAAGCTGCATTCTTGGAGGATTTATGCCACGCCACAGCACAGTTTAACCTCTCTTGTCCACAGTATTTTCCATATCTTCAATAGTTTTACTTCTCTTTCTTACACCCTCAAAGTATTCTTTACAAAACAATCTAAAACATGACACATTCTGACCGGTGTGAGGTGATACCTCATTGTAGTTTTGATTTGCATTTCTCTAACAATTAGTGATGTTGAGCATCCTTCCATGTGTTTGTTGGCAATCTGTGTATCTTCTTTGGAGAAATGTCTATTCTGCCCATTTTTGGATTGGGTTGTTTGTTTATTTGGTATTGAGTTGCATGAGCTGCTTGTACATTTTGGAGATTAATCCTTTGCCAGTTGCTTCGTTTGCAAATATTTTCTCCTATTCTGAGAGTTTTCTTTTCGTCTTGTTTATGGTTTCCTTTGCTGTGCAAAAGCTTTGAAGTTTTATTAGGTCCCATTTGTTTATTTTTGTTTTTATTTCCATTTCTGTAGGAGGTGGGTCAAAATGGCCATCATAAAAAAATCTACAAACAATAAATAATGATGGAGAGCGTGTGGAGAAAAGGGAACCCTCTTGCACTGTTGGTGGGAATGTAAGCAGATACAGCCACTATGGAGAACAGTATGGAGGTTCCTTAAAAGCTAAAAATAGAACTACCATATGACCCAGCAATCCCACTACTGGGCAGATACCCAGAGAAAACCATAATTCAAAAAGAGTCATGTACCACAATGTTCATTGCGGCTCTATTTACAATAGACAGGACATGGAAGCAACCTAAGTGTCCATTGACAGATGAATGGATAAAGAAGATGTGGCACATATATATACAATGGAATATTACTCAGCCATAAAAAGAAATGAAATTGAGTTATATGTAGTGAAGTGGATGGACCTAGAGTCTGTTGCACAGAGTGAAGTAAGTCAGAAAGAGAATAACAAATACCATATGCTAACATGTATATATGGAAACTAAAAAAAAAAAAAAAAAAAAAATGGTTCTGAAGAACCTAGGGGCAGGACAGGAATAAAGACACAGACATAGAGAATGGACTTGAGGACACAGGGAGGGGGAAGGGTAAGCTGGGACGAAGTGAGAGAGTGGCATGGACATATATACACTACCAAATGCAAAATAGATAGCTAGTGAGAAGGAGCTGCATAGCACAGGGAGATCAGCTCAGTGCTTTGTGACCACCTAGAGGGGTGGGATAGGGAGGGTGGGAGGGAGACGCAAGAGAGAGGGGATATGGGGATATATGTAAATGTATAGCTGATTCACTTTGTTATACAGCAGAAACTAACACACAATTGTAAAGCAATTATACTCCAATAAAGATGTTAAAAATTTTTTAAAAATAATAAACATGACAGAAATGAACTTATCTACAAAACAGAAACAGACTCAGACATAGAGAATAGACTGGTGGTTGCCAAGGGGGAGGGGGTTGGGGGAGGGATGGATTGGGAGTTTGGGGTTAGCAGATGCAAACTATTATATATAGAATGGATAAACAACAAGGTCCTACTGTAGGGCACAGGGAACTATATTCAGTATACTGTAATAAACCATAATGGAAAAGAAAAATAATAAAAAATAAAATATCTCTGGGATTTAAAACAACAAAAAAAAGACAAGCCATAGGAACCAATCAATCTCACCCATCTGCTTTCAGCTCCTGGGGCCTTTCTCTCCCTCTTCCCTCCGAGGTGTCCCTGTGCCCCTGTGCAGAGAAGACACCAGCATTCCTGCCTCCTTGTCTCAGCTGGGGGAGTCAGAAGACATTCCTCAAGGAGAGAGGCCCACTCATATTCGGGGGACCCTCTTTGGCTGTAGACAGTGATGACTGAGCCAAGTGCAGGATGTAATTTGGGAAAAAGCCATAACCATATTTCTGTTTCATTCTGGATGTTTGCCCACTAATAAAAATTCTGGCTAAGCAAGGAGCTTGGGGCTAAATATAAGTCAGAATTTATGTATTGGGGGAATAACCGACCCAAGCAGCTTCGTGGGTTTATCTATTTTTTTGCTTAAAAAAAAAACTGATGTCATCTTGAACTATTTTCCCCATTATTAATTTATAGAGGAGTCACGAAGAGAAAATTCATGAAGACAAGGACTTTCAGCGCTGGAAAAGACCTAAAAAGTCTTTATTTCTGTTTCCATTCTCTTACAGAGGCGGGGGAGGGGAAGCAGAGGTTGAGGAGCGGCGGCTGCAGCTGCGTCTGAGTCATGATCTGTGGCAGTGGGACCCCTGGTCCTAGCCTGGAATCAGTCTCCAGACACAGCCACAGTTTGGGCCACTGGCTTTGGCTTTATTCCCACCCCCTCCTTGAGTGCTAGTTTATGTATAGATTTCACCATTTAAAAATTAACCATGAGATGTAGGCATACAGATGATCTTTGGATTCTCCTTTCCGCTGAATTTAATTCAAGGGTCATCAAATATTCAAAAGGCAAAGCCTGGAATTTTAGGGGAAAAAATGGTAAAATTTTAAAGCAATTTTAAAAGTTAGCACAATTGATTAAAATCATCTCTGTATCCCTTATTATCTGTATGAGGAGAACTTTGAAGAGTGTCCTTGATGGAAATGATGTCCTTTTGTCTCCCTGCAAGGCCATCACTACTACGTGTGGGGTGGATCATTCTGCCTGCCCCTCAGGTGCCTGGTAAGTCTACGAGCCAAGGAGGACCATTGTATTTGGTGTGAAATACGTACTGGGTAGTAATATTTGGAGAAATGAAATAAATCCTCATCTTTTGGTGTTTATTGCTTCCTGAAGAAATCTTTATTCCTGCAATTCATATGACTTCATTAATAAAATCCAGCTATTAAAAACAATTTCTTTTGGTAGAAAAAGATTACTCTTTATAAGAATCAATTATTTTCTCTACTGAAGTCACCTTGGCCAAGAATGTAATGAATATTTTTAAGATGGGAAGGTCAGAAATGAAGGGAACTAAATTCTTTTCAGGGCTGAGAATGAACGCTACACAAGACTAGGATTCATGTGATCTGTGATATGATCAAGCATCATGGAAATGCTGATGCAATGATGCCACTTCCACTGGCCCCCTTGCTGTGAGGTCATGGAGACTTTGGACAGATGGAGGGTCCCTGCTAATTAGAAGCTAACAGATGCTCCCCTCCACCAGGCACCCCTGCTTTAATTTCCCCATGTGTTTCTGGGCATCTTTTCCCTGAACTGATGGAGAGATGTGATAAAAGGGGTGCCTGGTAGGTCTTCAGTCCTTGTGAGGACACAACTGCTTCCGTGCCTAAGAGCCCTGAGTCCCTCTGGACACTACCCAGATCTCTGAGAGGCAAAGTCACAGCACAACACACTGAGAAATCACCAACAGCTTTTGATTGCTTCTTTTGTGTGAAAATGATGATTGTTAACACTTTGAGAAATAAGACAACCCCTATTTAAGAAAGTCTTTAAAAAGCAATGAATAAAGTGCTACGATTGTAAATTCATGATGAAGGTGTTCCCTATCCTTCTAGGAGGGACCATTCATAGAATATGAGGGCTGGCAAGGCATCTACAGTGACAACCCCTGGAAACAGCCCGACTTCCAGTGGTCCTCACATGATCTTCTCCCAACACGCCTCTACTGAGACAGCCCTCACCACCATCACAGAGACCTGAGTGCTGAATCCAACCTTCAGATCTCCCTGACCTGGTGCACACTGGGATCACTGTATCACTCAGGGTCCAGGCTGGGAAAATGTATTTCTCAAAGCAGCATAACTGACAAGCATTTAATGAAGGGATTACACGAAGTTTATGTACAGGGTCCAGGGGGAAAGACAAGAGGTGGCCAGGTCCCCGGGCACTGGCATCACCACGGAGCAAGGCCACTGCTCGAGCTGAAAGGACAAAGGACAGGCACGATGTCCCAGACTCTGCATCTCCCACCCCCTGCCCGAGCCACCCATCGGCCGGACTCCACCTAGAGCTAAAGGCACAGGAGGCTATGAATGTGGTCCATTCAGGTCAGCCTCCTGGCTCAGAGCTGGGTACAGAAGTGGGGAGGCAGGTTTTGGGGAAACCAGCTTCTCACTGCACTGTACACCCTCCTGGTCTCCCTAACCTTCAGGCTGCCCTTTACCAGTCTCTCTCGTGGTATCTTCTTCCTCTGCTCATGTAAACAAGCAGGACCCTATGGGGTCTTCCGAGAATAGACTCCCACCCATGTCCTCTGCCTGCCTTTTGTCTGCAGAAAAACTTTAGTCAAAGAATACATTTAATCAGAGAAGTGAGAAAATGCAGAAAGAAAGGAAAACAGGCAAGCAAGACAAAATAATAATACTTTAGTCATTGAACAAAGTCAGGACCTTTAGTTCTTCCTCAAGGACTATAGATAATATTCTGAGCCATGTCCTTTGAGCTGTTTGGCAGATACTGAAATCCCCACGAGGGGGGAGAAATTAACAGTACGCTGCCCACAAGCACGGAGACCCCAGACCAGTCGGAACCAGAAGGCTGATGATGCTGACTCCCGATTACCTCACCACCAACCAATCAGAGGAATGTCCATGAGCTGACCACGCCCCGCTCCTTGAGCACTATAAAACTCCTCACTACGCGCTCCAGGGTGGGACACACAGCCTTGAGGGCAGGAGCCAGCTGTGTCCTCCTTTCCCTGGCAAAGCAAGAAAGCTATTCTTGTCTACTTCATCCAAAACTCTGTCTCCACATTGCTACGCGGCACCAGTGAACAGAGGCCGAGTTTCGGCAACGCTCGTCCCCAAGTGGAGCCTTTCCCCAGGGTTCCGCCCTCATGCCTCTGCTCCTGCGCTCCCTCCCTCAGGGAGGTGTGTCCACGTCGTGAGGTTAACTATAGTGGACTGATCTCTCCCCAGCTGTGCCCCAGAGCAGCCCTGCTTATGCAAGCCCCCATCTGACATCTTCATCGTGAGGATGCCCCAACATGCCACGGCTAAACCTAGGCTCCGTCATGCTGCTTGTTGCACCTTGTACGGTTAATGCCCCCTGCCCTGCCATCCTGGTCTTTGCCTGGGAGTTACACTTGCCTCCGCCTTCTCCCATCCCCACCTCCAATGAGCCACCCAATCCAATGAAGGATCCTGCCTGAGATCCCACACTTCCACTGCCCAGGTGCCACATTTCTCCCTGAATTCCTGCCACTGCCTCCCAGCTGGTCCTGCAGGCACCAAGCTTCTCCATGAAATGCAGCCTGTCTCTGTGCACACTCACATTTTATTTTTTTCTAGAGCACGTCTAAACAGCTCACGAAGTACATCATAATACACACCCAGAGAATGGGAATCAGGAAGAGTTAAAACAACACACAACAATGGTCGCTATTTGCAACATAATTACAAAACAGGAATTAGACTAAAAATAGAAGTGCAGGTCCTCAACAATTCTAAGATTCTATGAGATGGAAGATAAAAGCCTAAATATCAATGAGCTGCATATTAAGCTTTGGGAGTGTGGCTAAGACCTGGATTGGGCTACCATCCATGTGTTCAACCTAAAGAAATAGCTTAGCACTACTGTTAACTTAATGCTAAACTTACAGGTGGGAGAAATTAAATGTTCAACAACAGATATCGAGTGTGATGACACACGTAGCCACAGGCAGTGGGGGGCAGAGAGAAAACCTGAACTCGGGTCTCCTAGCTGGGCTGCTAGTTTAATAAGCTTTTCCAAGTCTCTCCTTGAATTCCTCAGGAGGGAGGGGTGTAACTTAATTGTACGATTCCTCATTTTAACCACTTGGGAAGTTTTTCCTGATGAAAAGGCACCCAGCCCAGGGTCCTTCTTCATGCATTTATTGATGATCTAGAAGGGAAAGGCCAGAGAGTTGCCATGGAAACCATAACTGGAGGAACAGACAACACCTCTATTTGAACCAGAGAAAACGCATGCTGGCATTAAGCACTGGCCGGGATCAGAAGTCCTGGCCAGGGCCCCCCTCTCCTTCCCCCACCTCCAGCACCATCTCAGCTTCAGCCTTGATCTCTTCTTGCCCAAGTCCCTACCTAACCAATTACCTGGTCTCTCAGCCACCACTCTTGGCATCTCCCATTCCTGTTATTCAAGAGGCTGCACAGGCTTAAAAATGCAAATCATATCCATTCACTCAGGGCAGGGCAGAGCCTGCCCTGCTGATATCTCTATCAGCATCCCTCTTACCTACTTACCACCCTTGGCAGTGCAGGTCTTCTTTGCAACTCAGCCCAATCCTTCCTGCATCCAGGCATTTGCACCCAGCATCCCTCAGCCTGGAACATCCCTGCTGGTGAGTCATGGTTTCCTAGTTTGTTCATCCTGATATTCTTGATGCCTAGCAGAATTCCCAGCAATGTGGTGTTGGAAGCATGAAGGCAATAAGGACGCACAGGACTGTGAGAAGCCGACAAAGACCAGGCTAAAACAGATGGTTGCGAGGGTTTGGCTCAATCAAGAGGAAGTGCCTGAAACCCTGGAAGTCCAAGGACAGGTAAGAGAAGGTAAATGTTTTTGACCTTGTCAGTGTTGAGCGGTGGTAATGCACATCAACTGTGGTTTAGTAAAAGGGGCCCATCTGTTCAGGAGACTTGCTAGTTTTACAACTGACAATCGCAGTGACCATCCAGCAGGTATACTTGGGTGCTGGTCTCCCTCCCTAGACTGAACTTGAGGGAACAAAGGTCTTATTCCTTGATACCTTTACAGCACAGGTGCCAGAGCATAGTAGATGATTAACAATTGTTTAGTTGATTCCTTTGCTATTTTTCAGCTTTATGACTTATATAGTAAAGTCAGCCAGTCTCTATATTTTGTGCCAGTAATCTAATTCAGAGTCTACTGGTAAAAGTACACCTTAAATGTGGGAGTATACACATGTGACTTCCATTTCTCAGAGCAGCTCAGGTATGATAAGAGCCAAGCAAAGAGGCAACTGGACACCGGTGTTCCAGCCATCACCTGGCCCAGGTGCTGGATGGGCAGATTCAGCCTCCACAGTGCTGTCCTGGAATCCTAAAACCTCTGAAGGGGGAAACTGTGATAAAAATGGACTGCTTTGAGGCATTTAGGAGGTATATTATTAGTGGTGCACAGCTAATAGTAAAGGGGCTGCAAGTGTACACAACTTGTTTTATTAACATATACTTTTATTCTAGTCATGACTAGAACGATTAATCACACAGGCTGTAACCCAGACTTCCAATTTCCATGGCGCTATCTATTAATTTTAAATTAAGGCTATGCCCTTTGTCAATGAGCTGGAGGTGCTTTATAATAAGATAATAAACATAAGTACATAATGTAAGAACATTCTGGGCATCCACTATTTTTTTAACAAATGAGAGATAAAGCCAACTTCTAGCTCTGATTTAAATGTGAAAGCGGAGCTGTAGCAGAAAGAGCTGCACTGAGAAGAAAGAGACCTGGGGAGGGAAGGGACCCCCATCACCAGCCAGCCTCTACCAGCTCTGTGATCTTGGGTAGTCTGGTCCCACTCTCCATGCCTCAGCTTCATTCTGTTGAGAAAAGCATAGATGGCCTTGTTCTCTCGTGGGTTTTTGTAAGTATCTTGTGAGATAACAGGTAGTATATAAGTCGTGTCCTAGCACGAATAGATGTCACACTCCCATGGGGTGGTGTGTGGAGTGCCCCATAAAAGGACTAACAGAGGTGAGGGCAGGAAGCAGGAAACCCCAGTGATGTAGTGTCTTGTTCTAAGGGCTGAGGGCACAGAGGAATTGGGAACCAGGTACAGAGAGAAGCAGGTGCAGAGGAACAAAGGCTGGGACCTTCAGTGGTGAGTCACAGACAGCCCGTGATAGCCTGTGTGTGTAGGGGGGCTGGTCGGGAATAAACACCCTGACCCAATCCTGCTCCTCCCCCTGGAGTGACCCAACGATCACCCTTGGATGAAAAAAGTGAAAAGGTGGAGAGCAAGGAAGCCTGTTGACACAGTTCATAAAGGTCAGGCTCCTGGAGCAAGTGGGAAACATCATCAAGATCACTTTAAAAAGTTTGTTTTCTGTTCTGTAAATAAGTATATCGGTATCATTTTTTTAGATTCCCCTATAAGTGATATCATATGATATTTGTCTTTCTCTGTCTGATTTACTTCAAATTTATGGTTACCAAAGGGGATAATGGGGGTGAGAGAGAGATAAATTAGGAGTTTGGGATTAACATATAGACACTACTATATATCAAATAGATAAACAACAAAGACCTACTGTATAGTACAGGGAACTGTATTCAATATCTTGTAATAACCTATAAGGGAGAAGAATCTGAAAAAGAATATATATATAAATACATACATATATATAATGGTTAAACATAAAAAGTATATATGATAAGAAATACGTATTTCTAATTATAGACAAATCAAGAGCAAATAGTTTTTCAGAATTTCTTTTCATTAGATTTTAACATTGTAAATATAAAGAAAAGGTATTTATAAAATATTTTTAAAAGATTACTTTTAAAAAACAGTATGATGTACTACATAGAAGGGAAAGAAGTCCTCTGTCGGGGGGGCCATCTGGCTTCCTGGGCAGCAGGGACTCCCCGCTCCAGCCTTGAAGACTGCTCTCTCTGATGTGATAGTGAACATGTGCAGTAAATGCAAAAGTGTAACAACTCATTTTAAAAATTCTATTTTGAGAAGTTTCTTGTAAGATGAATTTTAGTAGAGAAAATATTATTCTCCTCATTTCTGCATATTGTTATAGCTAAGTTATGTCCTCAGAGAAGAAAACCAAACCCAACAATATAGGAGATTGGTTATCAAAATATTCCTTGATCCTTTGCCTGTAGAAAAAAAACCCAGACACTCCTCACATGCTCAGAATGTAACCACGGAAGATGAGGGAAGAGGACATTCAGTGACCATCCTCACATCTCTCACCCCTGGGGCAAATTGTGCCTTCATGTCTTAAACATTAGGAGAGAAACCCCCAGTTTATCACATCTCTTTAAAGAACACATAAGGAAATCAGCATGGAAAACCCAGAATCTTGGCTAATCAGGAAATAATGCCTATTTAGTTCTTGAATATGTATTTTAACGTTTTTGAGATCAGAAATACACTGACATTTTATTATCTTAGAGCCTAATTTTTCTAAACTATACTCTAAAACTTTAAAGACTATAAGTTATATGAATTACAACTTTATACAGAAAAATCCACGTAGAACAATAAGTGCACTGAGATTGCCTTAGTCTCTCACTTAAAGCTGTTTATTTAGATTCTCAGCTAGAGCCTTGCTAATTGCCCCAAACTGACTTGCCTGAAACCCCTTGACTCTAGCTCCTCCTACCACGTACCCATTTTCCTTTCCACATGTAAAGAACAAGAAAGTTGGTTCAGGTATGATGGTGAAACGACCAGGGCCCATGAATCATTTTCAAAAGGATTTGTTCATTTCAACACATTTTAATAGGGCCCAACTCTTAAATGAATCTCCACCAAAGCGTAACAGTCATGCCTGAGTAACAACTAAGACTTCATCTGTGTATGCATATCAGTTATCTATTTCTGTGCAACAAATTCCTAAAACCTCAACAGCTTAAGACAACAATACTTTCTTTTACTTCCTTAGATTGTTTTAATTGGTATACAAAAACTTCCACACATTTAACGTACTCACCTTATTGAGGTTGAAGATATGCATGCACCCATAGTAGCCATCACTTCTAAGACATGTCCTTGTATTCTTCTGCTGTTTTTTTTTGTTGTTGTTAAGAACACTTAATAGGAGTGTGCACATGTTTTTAAGTGCACAATACTGTATTAGTTCAACAACAATGTATTATCCCACAGTTTCTGTGGATCAGGAGTTGGGGTACAGTTGATTAACTGGGTCCTCTGATTATGGTCACAAGGCTACAAAGTGTTGGCCAGAAACGAGTTCTCATCTGGAGGCTCAGCTGGGGAAGGACCCACTTCCAAGCACCCTCAGGGTGTGGGCAGAGTGCATTCCTTGATGTTGTGGGATTGAGGGCACTGGCTTCTCACTGGCTGTCAGCTGGGGCTGCCCTCAGCTCTTTGCAGCATGGCCACTTACCTCCTCAACCAGTAAACAGCTTCTCTACAACCAGCCTGCTAAGACCGTTTTTAGATGATGCAGTATAATCCCAGAAGTGACCTTTGCCGTATTTGCTTAAGAAGCAAATCACAGGTGTCACTGGTACTCAAAGGTGTAACTACCTTTCTGCAGCGGAAAGTCTAGCTTCCTTAAAAGGGCCTCTAGGAACCTTACAGTAAAGCCCCACCCTCGTGCAAATAGTCACCTGCTTTGTATGATTTATTTCTATACAGTTTTCTGAAAGTAAGGCATATCTGTACCAGAAGGCTTTTGGATGGGAACATATTCATTAAAAATGAACCCTGTGAGAGAGGCCAATATCACACACACACACACGCACACACACGCGCGCACGCACACCTGATTCATCATATTGTGACGGGATGCTACAGATGTTATGTGTAGGTGTAATGGTGGAGGAGTCCCATATGGACAGGAGCAGGCGCTTTCTTGCACCCTGACCATGCTCAGTCACTGCCTGGGAGCAGCCCAGGGTGAAGCCAGTGGGGTGGGACCCAGGGCTGTCGGTCAACTCTGCTCCCTTTGTCATCTCCCCGCAGCAGGTCCTTGAAGAAGGTCTGAGTGCCTGCACCTCCACCCACACCCCTGCTGGGACCCCTAGCAGGGGACGGAGCCAGAACTCAAAGCCCACTACTCTGATTGCACACTAAAGGGATTATTTGCTTTTCAGATAGTATTCTTTTATTTTAGAACTTCCACTAGAATGTTTGAAATATACTTTAATTTTCAAGGCTTTAACTAAGCAATCCTTTGAAAGCTCTGATTTATAAAATTGGGAGTTCATTTACAGTTTATTTTAGAACTTTCCATAAGACAGAATCTCAGGTAGGGAGAGGTTGTTATTTAGTTTTTAAGTCTACAAGATCATTTCACTGGGAAAGTGGTCGAGACTTCCACTGGGAAATAAAAGCTGGGGAATTCCACTTTCTTGGTGTTTTATTAGGTTTTATTTTATTATTTTGGTCCTGGGATTATTGAACACATAACCCACAGGTTTTTCTTATCATATATACATTCTGTGTGTGTATATACATATACATAAAAAGAGAGAGAGATGAGGGAGACATGTGCACATACATATGATGTATGGTTTATATTCAGTTTATACATGTGGATGTACTTATGTATGTATGTATGTATGTGTGTGTATATTTTTTGGAATTTTTAAGATTTTAAGTTGGAAACAAGAGAAATGGAAAAAGACAACTGCAGATACCTCAAAATCATACTTCTAAGGATATCCATTTCATAGATAGAACAAACTGTAATGGGATATTTTTTCACCTAAATGAATGAGGAAAAAAAGTTATGCACAAAAGAACAACTCTGAAAGCAAACCTTAGTCATTTACAACTAAAAATGTTTAGTGAAAAAAGTTATCATCTGAATGTACATTTTCTTTAAAGCAGTTGAGTGTTTTTCTTGAACCAGCCAGTGGGCAGTGGCTCATTTACCCTCGAAGCAACTGTGGGCAACAAGAACTGTTAGTGCCTCATTTTAGAAGTTAGGGACTCAAGGCTTAAAGGGAAGATGGGACTTGCCCTGAATTATATGGTCCAAAGGTTTAGAGGTTTTCCTCTGTTTTTAATTCAATTTATTCACAAGCATATAAGATGATAGAAGCATGGGTTTGGCAGACTAGAAGTTGGATGTAAAGATGCTAATCATGAAAGCAATCTAAAATGCTTTCACTGTTTTAAACAGGTCTACAAAATTAAATTTAAAAACAACCTATGAAAAGCTGAAGCTAATGACATGGTTGATCTGCTGCTTATACCCTTCATTTTTTCCCAGTTGAGGGAGGACAGCTGATCTTTGCACATGTGAGCAGAACACATTAGCAGATGAGGGATCAGGGTGGTAAGTTGTGCCATTTTGGGGGCATAATTTAAGAACTGTTGGGGTAAAAGTAAGCAATCAGTACTGACAGTCTGCTTCTTCAGGGCACCATATACATTTAAATGGCAGAATCAGTTGCGAAAAGAGCTTTCTGTCACACAAATCCCGTAGGGGATCATACACCACAAGGAGAAAAGCACAACCCAGTGCAGTAACTGCTAATCAAACTGAACAGAGCAGAATTCATGAAATTGTCATCACAAATCAGTTTAGGTCCTGTGTGGAAAGAATGTGAAACATGGTGCTGAGACCCATCCTTGCAGCTGCACATAGAATTGTCTTTCTGACATGTCAAGTCTGGCTCTTGTCAAGGGGAGCACCATGTGGTGGAAAAGAGAGGAACTTATGACTCCATGTTGCTAATGCCTGAATTGCTTCTTATGGATGCCAGTTTAATGCAGCATTCTGATGATCTTCAAATGATAACCCAAAACCTAAGTCCAAAATGCCAGAGCCATGGAGCTCGCCTGAGCTTATCTTAAACCCTAAAGACACCTAACTCATCCTTTCCGGAGTAGAATAAGCCACAGTTTAAGGAACCAGGCTCCAAATCAGACACTAATACTCAAATTAAAGGTTCTGAGTGTGACAAAATAGCCTAATTTGGGAAAGAAAAGAGCACCATTGTCACTTGGGAAAGCCCATCCTTACGTGGAGAGAGCCATCCTTACACAGCTGGAACACTGTCTTTTTTTCCCCAGCTTTACTAATATAATTGAATATAATGTTGTGTAAGTTTAAGATGCATGGTGTGATGATTTAATGCATGTATATATTGTGAAATGATTATCACAATAAGGCCAGTTAACACATCCTATACAACATAAGATTAATTATTTCACCCAACATAATCTTTTTTTCTTTTTTTTTTTTGGTGGTAAGAACATTTAAGATCTACTCTCCTAGCAACTTTCAGGTCTAAAAAACTGTTAACTATAGTCACCATGCTATACATTAGATTCCTAGAACTTATCCATCTTATAACTGGAAGTTTGTACCCTTTGACTAACATCTTCCAATTTCCCCAGCTCCCAAGCCCCAGGCACCAGCAACCACCAAGCTACTCTCTGTTTCTATGAGTTCAGCTTTTTTAGATTCCACATGTAAGTGAGATCATACTCTACTTGTCTTTCTCTGTCTGACTTACTTCACTTAGCATAAAGACCTGAAGGTTCATTCATGTTGTCACAAATGACAGAATTGCTTTCTTTTTATGGCTAAATAATATTCCATTGTATTAATATTGTACTTACATTTTATTTATCCATCCATCAATGGGCACTTAGGCTGTTTCCATGCCTCGGTTTTGTGAATAATGCTGCAATGTACATGGGAGTGGAGATGTCTCTTAAAGGTAGTGATTTCATATCCTTTGGATATATACCTAGAAGTAGGATTACTGGATCATATGGTAGTTCTATTTTTAGTTTTCTGAGGAGCCTCCATACTGTTCTCCATAGTGATGGCACTGATTTACATTCCCACCAACAGTGCACGAAGGTTCCTTTTTCTCTACATCCTCACCAACATTTGTTATCTTTGTCATAATGGTCTTTCTAACAGGTGTGAGGTGATGTCTTGGTGTGGTTTTGATTTACAGTTCCCTGTTGATCATTACTGTCAAGCATATTTGATATATCTGTTGGCCAGTTGCATGTCCTCTTTGGAAAAATTTCTATTCAGGTCCTTTGTCCATTTTTTATTATTTGCCTTTTTGCTAGTGAGTTGTATGAGTTTCTTATATATTCTGGATATTAACCTTTAATCAAATATATGGCTAGCACATATTTTCTCCTATCCCAGAGGTTGCCTTTTCATTTTGCTGATTGTTTCTTTTGCTGTATAGATGCTCTTTGGTTTGGTGTAGTTCCACTTGCCTTTTTTTTTTCTTTTGTTGCTTGTGCTTTTAGTATCATATTTAAAAAATCATTGTCAAGACCAATGTCCAGGAGGTTTCTCCCCATGTTTTCATCTAGGAGTTTTAAGGTTTCAGCCCTCAAATCCAATTCAAGTAAATTTTTGTGAGGGGTGTAAGATAGTGGTTCAACTTCTTTCTTTTACATGTGAATATCCAGTTTTCTCAACATCATTTATTGAAGAGACTGTCCTTTCCCCATTGAGTATTCTTGGCTCCCTTGTCAAATATTAGTTGACCATATCTGTGTGTGTTTATTTCTGAGGATCTTAGTTCTGTTCTATTGGTCTATCTGTCTGTTTTTTTATGCCAGTAGCATATTGTTTTGATTCCTATAGCTTCATAGTATTGTTTGAAATCAGGAAGTATAATACCTCCAGCTTTGTTCTTCTTTCTCAGGATTGTTTTCCTATTTGTTATGTTGGAATGACCAAAGACTGATATCTGTTTGTTCCATTTCCTGTGAAAAATGCCATTAGAATTCTGATAAGGATTACATTGAATCCATCGATGGCTTTGGGTAATATAGACATTTCAATAATATTAATTCTTCCAATCCATGAACAAGGGATATCTTTCCACTTATTTGTGTCTTCTTCTATTTCTTTCATCAATGTCTTATAGTTTTCAATGTACAGATCTTTCACCTCTTTGGTAAAATGTATTTCTATATATTTTAATATTTTTCATACTATTGTCAATGGATTTTTTTCCTCTTTATTTCTTTTTCAGATAGTTTATTGTTAGTTTACAGAAACTGATTTTTATGTGTTGATTTTGCATCCTGCAACTTTACTGAATTGGTTTGTTAGTTCTAAGAGTTTTTTGGCGGAGTCTTCAGCATTTTCTATATATAAGATCATTTAATCTGCAAACAGAGACAATTTTACTTCTTGCTTTCTTATTTGGATGTTTTTTTTTCCTTTTTTTTTTTTGCCTAATTGCTCTATCTAGGGCTTCCAGGACTATGCTGAATAGGAGTGTTGAGGGTGGGCATCCGTGTCTTGTTCTTGATCATAGAGGAAAATCTTTCAAACTTTAATCATTAAGTATGAATTATCTGTAGGCTTGTCATATGTGGCCTTTATTATGTTGAGGTATGTTCCTTCTGTATCCAGTATGTTAAGAGCTTTTATCATAAATAAATATAATGACTGAGAATAACAGATCCAAGCCAATCTCATGATTCAACCAATTAAACAAAAACAAAAACAAAGAACCAAGCATCTTTTCCGACCACAAAAAAAAGAACAATAACAAAGGAAGTTACAGGTATATGAAATGATGTGAAAAGACTTAAACTGCAATAATCAGCCAAGTAAGGCATGGGTTTTTACAAACAAAACCTGCCTTTAGGTGTTAGGAGAATGGAGAGATCTAAACGTTAGGAAAAGGAGCAAAGACAATCATCAGGAAAGAAGCAACATTTGAAGTTTAATACTGAAGGTGGGATAGGGTGCTACACATCCTCTCAGTTCCAAATAAATAAAATTACATGTATGTCTTGGAAAATAATGGGTTAATAACATCTGAAGAAGCACATTGTGTAGCCAAGCTGTGCTGACCTGGAGTCAGATTCCACTTGCAGAAAGCATCTCTCCCTCTCAACCCACACACCCAGCTCCACTCCCGGGTGCTTGAAACTATGGCTTGAGCATGAAATGCACTGATACCTGGCCTCAAAGCCTCTACTCACAGGGCCTGTGGTGCATGAATGCATTTTATTTTATTTTAGGTAGGAGTATATTGTCATCTTTAGGAATCATTTGCATAAAACACATGCTCAAGGTTATCTAAAATAGGGGTCCCCAACCCCCTGGCTGCAGACCAGTACCGGTCAGCGGCCCATTAGGAACCGGGCCACACAGCAGGTGGTGAGCGGTGGGAGAGCCAGCAAAGCTTCACCCCACTGCCCTTCACTCCCCATCACTCACATTACTGCCTGAAACATCCTCCCTCCCTCACCCCGCCACCGGCCCCGGCTGTGGAAAACTTGTCTTCCATGGAACCGGTCCCAGGTGCCAAAAATGTTGGGGACTGCTGATCTAAAACAATCAATGATCACTTACTTTAAAACAGTTCTTATGTCACGTATTGCTATCATTTTCTTCCTAAAAAGGTGAGGAAAACTGGCAACTTCTGTGGATTTTGATGCCCATGGGTTTTGCCACATTATATGCCACAAACAGCACAGGCTTTCCTAAGATTAAGAAGTATTTCAAATCCTACATTCACTGAAGTTCTAAAGCCAAGAGGAAGGCAGACCAACACAAAGCATAGGGTCACCAAAACACTACAGCATTTGTTCTTATCTTACCTCTAATTCTGAAGACAAAGGAGGGCATCCACATAAGGAAAAGCCAGGATTCATGTAATACCCAAGCCACTTATCTTGAAAATGGCCAGCCTGTTAGCATTTGAGTAACAGAGATGAACATTTTAACAGCAGGGGGAAATCTCAACAGGGAAACACTATTTATAAACTAAGTAGAAAATGCATATATTTCATGCTCATTTTAATGTTTCAGGTGAATGCTTGTTTCCATAAATATCCAAGTCCTTTCAATTTTCCAACATCTACCCATTCTGCAATGTAAGCAATCTTTTTATAGTGACAGTGGCTTTCATCATGCTCACTTCAAGAGGAAATATGCATTTTACTCCTGGCAGGATCTTTAGTTTAATTTCCAATGATGGAAGTCCAGGTGGGAAATGGAGATCGTTCTTCAATTTCAAGGCGATTCTGTTTCCAGTGAGGCAGACCACTAATCAGACAGGTTCACCCCATCTGCTTACTGCAAACCAAGCTCCAAAACTCGAGACAGTATCAGCCTGGTTCTCATTAACATTTAAGCAAAGAAAACTGCCAAATTAACAATCTAATTATGATTGAAGTCCTACACTTGGCAGGAATCTACCACGCTGTCCCTGTTGGGTTTAATTTCTAAAATTGGTCATCTGGCAGACACCAGAGGTGTCTGGACAGAGGCCCTGGAAGTTTAGCTGGGGCCACCGGGTTTCAAGCACATCGTGCAAGTGCCTAAAAAGGAAGTGTCTGGTCAGGAAACACTTCGAGTCCTCAGGCACCTTCCCCGCTGTAATTTCTCCAGTTCCACTGATCCCAATAAGAGCAACAGTGAATTACACAATGTATTAAAAGAGCAAAACTTCACTCAAAACAAGGTGAGCATCTCTGTGGAGCAGAATTAGGACCCATATGAGGTGTTGAGCAGGGGCCAAGACACAGACGTCAGAATCTGATGGGAGACCATTCCTGCAGCACAGTGGGTGAGAGGTTTCTGTGAGCAGGGAGAGTGAGGCTCACTTACCTGGTGTGAACCTGCAGTGCTGGGAGGGGGGTGAGTGGGGGAAGCTGATATGACAGGTCTCAACTAGGCACCTGGTGAGCACAGAAGCAGTAGCAATACCTGTGTGCGAACAAGGAGAAGAAAATAAACACATCACACACACACCATGTACACACACACACCACATACACCATACCACATACACCACATACACCACACACACCACACACACCGCATACACCATAAACACCACACACACCACACATACCACACACACCACACACACCACACACACCACATACACACATACCACACACACCATACACACCACACACACCACACACACCACACACACCGCATACACCATACACACCACATACACACACACACCACACACGCCACACACACCACACATGCCATACACACCACATACACCACACACACCACACACACCACATACACACACACCACACACACCACACACACCAAACACACCACATACACACATACCACACACACCATACACACCACATACACACACACACCACACACACCACATACACCACACACACCACACACACCACATACACACACACCACACACACCACATACACACACACACTACACATACCACACACACCACATACACACACACCACACACACCACACACACCACACACACCACAAACCACACATACCACACGCACCACACACACCACACACACCACATACACACATACCACACACACCATACACCCACACACACCATACACACACACACACCACACACACCACATACACACACACACCACATACACACATACCACACACACCATACACACCACACACACCACACACACCACACACACCACATACACACACACACCACATACCACACACACCATACACACCACACACACCACACACACCACACACACCACATACACACACACACCACATACCACACACACCATACACACCACACACACCACACACACCACATACACACACACACCACATACACACATACCACACACACCATACACACCACACACACCATACATACCACACACACCACACACACCACATACACACACACCACGCACACCACACACACACACACACCATACACACCACACACACCACACACACCACACACACCACACACACCACATACACACACACCACACACACCACATACACACACACACCACACACACCACACACACCACATACACACACACACCACACACACCACACACACCACATACACACACACCACACACCACATACACACACACACCACACACACCACATACACACACACACACCACATACACACACACACCCCACACACACCACACACACCACACACACACACACCACACACACACACACACACCACACACACACACACACACACCACATACACACACACACACCAGACACACCACATACACACACACCAGACACACCACATACACACACACCACACACACCACATACACACACACCAGACACACCACATACACACACACACCAACACACCACACACACACCACACACACCACATACACACGCACACACCAGACACACCACATACACCACACACACCACACACACCACACACACCACACACACACACCACACACACCACACACACACACACACCATACACACCACACACACCACATACACACACACACACCACATACACCACATACACCACACACACCACACACACCACACACACACACACACACCACATACACCACATACACCACACACACCACATACACACACACCACACACACCACATACACACACACACCACACACACCACACACACCACACACACACACACCACATACACCACATACACCACATACACACACACACCACACACACCACACACACACACACACACCACACACACCACATACACACACACACCACACACACCACACACACACACACCACACACACCACATACACCACACACACCACATACACACACACCACACACACCACATACACACACACACCATACACACCACACACCACACACACCACACACACCACATACACACACACACCACACACACCACATACACACACACACCACACACACCATACACACCACACACACCACATACACACACACACACCACATACACCACATACACCACACACACCACATACACACACACCACACACACCACATACACACACACACCACACACACCACACACACCACACACACACACCACATACACCACATACACACACACACCACACACACCACACACACACACACACCACACACACCACATACACACACACACCACACACACCACACACACACACCACACACACCACATACACCACACACACCACATACACACACACCACACACACCACATACACACACACACCATACACACCACACACCACACACACCACACACACCACATACACACACACACCACACACACCACATACACACACACACCACACACACCATACACACCACACACACCACACACACCACATACACCATACATAACACACACCTCATACCACACACAAAACACACACCCCACATACAACACAACACACACACACAACCCCCCAAATTACACATACACTGCACACAATACACAACACATGCATATACCAAAAACACCCCACAAACATCTCAAACACACACACACAAACACACCCCACAGGACATTGAGATGAGCTTAGAATCAAAAGTTCCAATGCACATGAAGAAGAGCAGTTCCATGGAAGTTTGAGCTTCACAAAATTGAGTAAAGGAAGCAGTCATTCCAGAGTAAACGCAAGTAATGAAACAGTCTTCCAAAAGAAGGAATGATGTCCAAGAGCCATAATAAGAATGATAAAACAAACAGGCTGATACAAAACAAGCAGAAAGAGATTTTTTTAAAGGCCTATTAGAAAGTATAAAAAATATAATTTCAACAAAATAAATACTGGGTAATAGAAAATTGTCAGAAGATTAAAAAACAGTACCAAAATAGTGAACCTAAATACTGAGAAATAAAAAGATAGAACATGTGAAAATGATCCTAAAAAGATTAAAGATAAACTGTGCAGCTCCAACATCCACCTGGAGGAAGGGCTGGACGGAGGGTGAACGGGCAATGTTTGCAGTTATAATGGCATAGAAATTCCCTTAAGTAAGAAGACAGTTCACATGTGTGTTCTGAGTGCATGCCAAAAGTGCATATTCGGTGCTCAGTAGGATACATTTAAAATCTGTATCTAGGTCTGTTATAATAAAAATGAAGATTATCCAAAGTGGAATGAAACATATAGATGCTTTGGGGAAGAAGAAAAAAATTAACCCACAAAAGGCTGGTAAGCTCTTAAATAAATGTTAAAATTAAGCACCACCTAGAAAAAGCAATTAAAGGATTCAGTCCATCAATTAAAGGATTTAGTTTATACAGATAGCATGATTGCTAGTGATATAAGTTGAAGCATCACATTCAAAAGTGCAAGTCCAAGCGCAGTGGAACCATATACTTGTATCATGATTATGTCTGAGTTCTGTTCACCCTGTAGTTCTGTCTACACCTTAAAGTCTGCAAAAACAACCCTCAGATTTACCCTTTAAGTCGTGCCCCCTCCACCTGCAAACACCTGTGACCAAAGACCCTCTGTCTCCCACTCCGCAAGCTCAAGTCCCACTTAAGAAACTCTTCCATCAGTACAAGAAAACATGATTTATATCTGTACTGCCATTTTGCAAGCGAACTTCTACTAGTTCATTAAATGTTAAATAATTATGTAAATGTCTTTAAAACTATTTTATAATTTGCACAAACCTTCCATGGAGTTTTATTCATAAGTTTAGATGTGTTTCAGTGATATTTGGGGAAACTGGTGGGCAGGCATTTTTGTCAGGCTGGGAACCATGAAACACATTATATCACTACTTTTTCCAACGTAAAATGGAACGTTGTTTCCTGCTTCCCAAAAATTCAGTATCGGATTAGATTTGGGTAATGAGAGATACCTGTGTTTGTAATATAGTCATTCTTGCTGACATAATACATGTATTTTCACTTTCCGATTTAAGATTTTGTGGTACAGCAATGAAAGAAACTAGTCTACAGAAATCTCTCTGATGGATCCAGCATTGTAAGTGGGCTCCAGGGCCCCTCAGTGGACCCCATCAGACCACAACTTGTCCATTGCTTCAGGCTTGGCCCTACCTGGTTCTTGGCCTGGGTGTCATTCCTCTCCACCACAGGAGCCCATCCACCCCTACTCTAGTTTCTGAGATCAGTCATGATGTGAATAGGAGAGTGGTAAGTCCTGCTCTCCAGAATTCAGGAAACAGCTTCCTGCAAAGACCCACCCTGTTCCAGACGACTTAAATAAGACTCTGGGATAACCCCTTTGTTTATCTGTGAAAAACCCCAACACAGACCTCTCAGTTCCCATTCTTTGCCTCTTAAAGGATTAGCTGAATTCTTTATGCCCACTGACCAATCTGAAAAAAGTACCTGACTTGTCCAGACGTCTCTCCTCCTCCCAGGCCTCTGAACTTCGACCCACCTTAGCTGAGCCGGCAGACAACCCTTCCCAAGAATCAGCAACCTACATGGAAAGACTTTCCCTGATCGACTGTCCCGTCATGGCACCGAGTTCCCCACACCCGGTTCTTTGCAGCCCTGTCCACACCTCTCGTTACAAGAGAGCTCCTTGCTGCCTGCTCTTTGAGACACCTGCAGGTGTCAGGCTCAGAACACCCTGCTACAGCAATAGAGCCCTGCCCTTACCACATTAATCCCTTCAAACAAAGGCTCTCTTTGCCGTTAACCAAGAATTCCAAGAACAGAGACCTGGTTGAAGCAAAACAAAAAAATTGCTTATATTTGAGGTTTGTCAGGACTGCAGCCTGGGAAGCACAAATTCACAAAAGCACTTGAATTGTGTTCCACAGGACCCCAAAATGGGGGAAGCTTCTAAAGGCAAAAACCCCCAGCAAGGTTACATGAGCTGCTTGTCAAGAATTAGGATTGGAGCTGGCAAGAAGTAAGGGTGCTTGTTAAGTAAGGATTGGTTGAGGTTTGAAATGATTACATATTTGTGAAGCAAAGGGGACTTTGAAACTACAAGATTGTAGCTGGCAGCTGTTAGCAATGGCTTGTGGTGTCCTTGAGTCTGATACAGTTCAGAAAGTTCAGGTTCTCAGTGATGCAGGAAAGTGTCTGAATCCACATCCACAATCCACACCCCACACACACCGGCTCCACTTCGGATGCCTGAACCATAGATACTCCATTTTGATGTTTTAAATGATCTTAAATGTATGATCATTTCCTAGGTCCAGGTATGTCTTTACCTGACACCATGCACCCACATCTTTATAACCTAGGCCTTGGGTCTAAGCTTTTATTCCTGAAATTCTTTCAGGACAGGAGTTCTGCCCTTAAACTCCCAGCTCAGGGGCCAGAACTTCCTCTGCTGAGAGATACTGTATCAACGTGTGAAAACTGCAAAATCACTGTCCTCTGTCTGTCTCTGACTACACAGAGCCCTGGCATACTTCAACGTGGTTAACTCAGTACACTGTTCATTCATTCCATAAATACTCATTAAATCACATGTGCCAATGCACACAGCTAGGCTGGGCTTCCTCTGTGCCTTGCAGCTGTGGACATCGCCTACCTCAGCCCTACGGTTAGGTCTCATCTCAAGTTCAGGCTCTTTAGAGTCTTCCCAATCTCACTGTGTCTCAAAACATGGAAAAAGCATTCATTGCAATACTTCTATTCAAATTAATGAGAAAGTATTGAGTGAGGGCCATTCACAAAACCTGTGGTTGCCAAAACATTTTTCAGGGTTTATAACCTTAAAACAGATAATGAACAATGTAATTGCCCTTCCTTAAAGAAATGGATTTTAAAATTTAGTCCATTTATAAGATGAACCCTTATAAAACATTTAAACAAGCAATTTAGATTTTAATGAATCAATACAGTTAGATCTCAAAAATTATGCTGAGTTTAAGCATTTTGGTTTAAATTGCTTTAAGGATTGTAAATATTAAATTCCCAAGAGACTGGCCTATCTCCCAGATACCAAACTATAAAGCAAGTAAGATATTTTGGCAACAATATTTTCCTAAGATTAATATTTTGTGAATAACTTGAATTAAACTGTGATTAGCTCTATATTAGGATGTTCACTACTTTCTGCCATAGTAAACATCTCCTAAATAATTTCCTCATGCTTGGAATCCTTGCATAAGCTCTGCTGAAATAATTTAATTTGGAAACCTAAGGTCATCCCAGAAGTAATTTGTACTCATGAGAATCTTTTTTCCTTTGAATTTTTTCTGACTTACATCAACATGAGCTTATGTGGGTAAATGACACATCCACTTATGCACAAATATTTCCACCACTGCCTTGCAGATGTAGAGGACTCTACAGTAGCCAAACACGGCCAAAGCATCATCGTCTCTCCGTTGGAGGAATCTCTGTTCAGATCCCAGTACTTAAGAAATACACTATTGTGTGCCAGGAAATATCAGATGAAGTGCCTAAGTATCTTCCTGCCCTCTCATTGTCACCTCAGTGACACGCCGCCCTCTAGAAAAAAAGGAGTGAGTGGAGTGGATACAACATAGGTGCAGCATCAGAAACCTGGCTGGTTCAAGGTCTAACTGTCCCAATTTCAAGGCTGTGACTGTGGCCAAGTCATCTAAAAACAGGTTCTCACTGGTTCTCCTTCGTCTGCCAAATGGTCAAGGTCCCCTCTTGGCGACATCCTTATCCTGCAGCCAGATAACATCTGCCTAAGCACTTGGAAGGCTAAAAGCATGACTGACGTCAAAGTCACTAACATCAAAACCAGAGGAAACAACCTTACCTGAGAGGGTGAGGAGGAAAGGTGCTGACAAACAACTTTGAGGAGGAGTGGAATCTCTAAGACTAAGGGGAAAGGAAATGTACTGAAGTACTGGACTCTGGCTGATAAAGTTATTACTGATGAGGAGGTAGGTTAACAATTCTGCTGCCACCCTACGTGTATATGCTACTGGAAGTGAACAATTAAGTAAGTGGATCGTGGATGGTGGGAACCAAGCTGCTCACTGATGGAGTGAGAGTTAACAGGATGAGCAAGAGGAGGAGGCTAGGACGATCCATGTGGTGAAGGGTGAGGACTGGAGACACCAACGTGAACTCATATCTAGCTTAATATAGATGCTTGGCTGCATATAGAATATTTATAGGTATGTGCATACACATGCTAGTGTACACACGTGTATTTCCTTGATCTGTCAGCTGAGAGGGCTTAGAAACACTTAGAAAGACACTCCAGTAGCAAAGAGCACATCACACACCCAGATCTCAGCTTCTAACACCATTCTTCAACAAAAGGAGGAAGGACTCCTTAGAGAAATGGCTGATTCTAAGACCACGCAGAAAATATACAAGATGTAAGAAGATATTGAAGTTCTAATCCCCCGTACCTGTGAGTATGACCTTATTTGGAAATAGTCTTTGCAGGTGATCAAGTTGAGGTCAATCCAATATGGCCAGTGTCCATATAAAAAAGGGAAACTTGCACACAGAGACAGGCACACACTCAGGGAGGACACAGTGTTAAAGTTGGAATTATACTGCCACAAGCCGAGGAACGCCAACGATTGCCAGCAAACCACCAGAAGCCAGGAGAGAGGCACGGATTGGATTCTCTCTACCGCCTCAGAAGAAACCAACTCTGCCTTTATTTCAGACTCCTGGCCTCCACAACTCTGAGACAATACTTTTGTGTAATTAAGCCACCCAGTCTGTGGTACTTCGTTACAGCTGCCTTAGCGAACTCATACACATGCTTTTCCTTCTTCTTTTTCTTCTTTTTCAGCATTGCTTTGCTTATTGCTTTGCACATGCTTTACAACCATTCACTTCTAGGGCTTCATATATGAAGAAGAGAAACCTTCCATTTCTGTGAGTTCCATCATGGACCTTTCACTCACTCCTTCACCTTCTGTCCCTTGTCCACTTTCACCTTCCACCAGACAAGACCAGCGACAAGACACTCTATCTTACCTCTTTCATCACCAAACCCTACTCAAGCAGCTTTTTTATTCATTAAGAAACCTCCATTTTAATATTGCCTTATTTATAAATTTTATTTTGCAAACTGTTTTTGCATTAAGTATATGTGTTTAACATTTATTTCGTTATTTATTTATGTTACATTACATGTTCATTTCAATGTAGAAGAAAAATATAATTTTCATCTGAGTCTGTACAATACCATTGCATACTGCAAACAAATGCACAGTCTAATGAATTCATTAAGTGCCAAATAACTAGGTAACTGGTATTTTAAGTTATTTATATTGTGGACAAATCAGTGCAGGGTTGTTAAAAGGTTTTGATCATGTTCAGGTAAAAAGGTGACAGTCTTGTTTACCCTGTGACATTATTTTTGTCCATTTATGGCTAAACTGTTTTCCCACATGAGTTTTAGGAGCCAGCAGTTCTAATGGTCCTCAAAGTATCTGTGGTGAGTAGGGACACTGAATGCAGACTGTGATATACCCCCAACGAATGAAACTTAGGTTTGTGGAACAAACCCTCAGATAACCATACTGCTTTTAAGACAGATTTTCAAGCTTGCTATTGAGCCCTTGTGGTCAACAAGCCATAGGATCGATGTACACACCATCAAATCCATCATCTAATGGCAAAGACATATAAGATACAGGCCTTGACCAAATCCTGGAAGCACAGAAAATTGCATCACAATTTGGTTCAGAATCTCATGGAACTTACTCCTTCTATCGCCTCCTGTCCTAAGACCTCACAAAGAGTTCCTTATGGTTGGTTGACTTAGGAATAAAAATAATAGTCAGTCCTGATATATAGATAATTTTTATAATTTAGTGGCCCTGATCAGTGGTTGACGGCCGCAACATTATAGCATCATAGAGAGATGTTCATAAATGACCAGGGTTGAAGATAAATTCTTCCAATGGCCAGAACTTTAAGCAACATAGTATATTGTCCACTTTTTCTCAACTAAAGCACAGCAGAGAAAGGGCTCCACACTGGTTTACAAGCTGCAACCATTGGGTTGGCAGGATGGTCGGGGATTTGGAATGAACTGGCTGAAAGCATGGGGAAGAGGTATATGGAAGGGTCTTGAAGGCTGGGCATAGGCTGTTAAGATGTTTGGAGACTGTGTGAATACCTACCAGAGGGCATCTCTGCAGAGGAGCCTATCAAAACAGGTGGACGAGATGACCTCTTCCCTCAGGTGTCCTCTTTCCTCGACCACACCAGCACCAAACAAAATGGCAGGACATTTGCTACGAGGCAACACATGGCTCAACAACATGGAATTCCTGTCACTGATGCCAATCTGGCTCCTGTCACTGATGAGTTTCTACCCTGACAATATCACTGTGCCCTGACACGGTCATCATTCCTTGAGGGGACCATTTAAGTACCTGTGCTAAGTTAATTATACGAAATGCCTTCCATCGTGGGAGGGGCAATGGTTTGTCTTTCCCAAAATAGACATGTATTTTGGATATAGATTTGACTTTCTGACTTACAATGCTTCTTCCAGAACCAACATCTGTGGATGTCTGAAATGCCTAATTCGCCATCATGGTACCTCATCATCCTGGCTCCTAACAGAGCAGCCAATGTCACAGCACAAGACATACAGTGATGGACTCATATCCACAGAATTCTCTGGTTTTAATATATAGCTTGTCATTGAGAAACAGACGGTCAGATGAACTAGTGAATGGAGCTACTAAATCTTTACTTATGGTTCCAGTTAAGAAACAATTTTCTAAAAATCTGGAAGACTATCTCACAGGAAACAATATTTCTTTAAATCCACTGAACACATTATATGGTACTATTTTTCCCAGAGGCAATACGGACATATCTGGGAATTTAAGGGATAAAAATTGGGGATGCTCCTCTCATACTTCCCTCTCACTATTACACCTAATAACAAACTTCACTGAATAAGGGGTCTTAACAGGGCCAGGTTTAGAGTAAGACAAGCGAGGCAGTTGCCACACATGTAAAATTCAAGGAGCACCAAAAATTCAGTCATCTAGACAGGTAATATTTTAATGCAATTTTTCAAAAAATCTCTGATGAATAAAATATCACAAATTTAAATAAAGACAGGATAAGTAACCTGAGATAATTAAACTTTATTTAAAATTTTCACTTGGTGAAGAGAAATTGTCCAACATGGCAGTTCTCATTTGAAAATGAAATAAGCAAAGAAGTTGACTTTGAAAATATTATTTGATGAATAATATTATTCATCAAATAATGTTTATATTGTTTAATATTATTTGATGAATCTGTTTTCATTAAAGCCAGAAAAGTAACATTATAATAAGTTCCGATTTTGATATAAATAAAATATTTAAACCTGTTTCAAGTTCCAATATACCTACTTCCAATCTTTCAATAATTTTTCAACTATTAATGTTGTAGAAAAAATTATCCATTAAAACAAAATACATAAAAATATGTATATAAGGGTGCACATTTTTCCTTTTCTTGCAGGCTCTGATATGATTTGGCTTATGCTGGATCCTGTCTTCATTTCAAATTATTGGTATTTTTCTTCATCTTGTATTTTTGGCATCAATATTGATTTTTTAAATATTGCATTAAAATATTATTTATCTTGATTATAGCTTTTCTGGTGCTTGAGGCAAATGCTTCACTTGGCTGCCCTAATTCCAATCCTGGGCATTAGTTCCTGTATTAGGATTTTCCAGAGAAACAGATCAACAGGATCCATATCTAGATCTAGATATTTATTATAAGGAATTGGCTTACAGACTATGGAGGCTGAGAAGTACCAAGATATGCAGTCATTAAGCGGGAGCCCCAGGAGGGACGATGGTGTGGCTCTAGTCTGAAAGCAGTGAGCTCAGGACCTAAGAAGAGCCAGTGTTTCAGTCTGAGTTCAAAGGCTGGGAAAAGACCAGTGTCCCAGCTCAAGGTAGCCAGGCAGGAGGAAGTGCACCTTCCTCATGGGAGTGTCAGCCTTTTCGTTCTATTCCGGTTTTCAGTTGATGAGGTCTGTCTAAGTCAGGGAGGGCAACTTGCACTACTCAGTCTATCAATTCAAATGTTAATCTCATCCAGAAACAGCCACACACACACAAAATGTTGTTTGGCCAAATGTCTGGCACACGATTGTCCCAGTCAAGATGACACACAAAATTAACCATCACAGTTTCCAAGAGAGGAATAATACTACGAGACCAAACAACAAGGGCTCCACTGAAGCAAAGTTGAGACTAAGGCCATTTTGATGCCCCAAGGCTCTGTATTAGCTGGAGTAAATGTTTCTAATTACCAGGAGGATTTGGGGAGAGTTGCTACACAGTAAGGGCAGGGGAAACTATGTTTAAAACCCAGGGAATCCTCAGTGTTCATTTTAGTACTCTCACGGTGGTAAATGTAAATGGAAAACTACAGTATCCTAATAAAAGCAGAATCACTGAAGTTTTAGACACTTAAGAAATAAAGGTTTGGGTCATTCTACCTCACCCAAGAAAGCAATGCTGGTCAGCTATAATACCACTTGGGAATTAGGGCACATGGGATGGATAGACAATGATAGAAATGATAAACATCAATTGTTACAATTACAGAATGAGGACTGTAGCAGCTACACACATTTCCTTTCCAGCTTGTTACAATTTGTGTATATGAACCAATTTGTGTATATGAGTGAGAGTATCTTCATTTTATGAGGCAGAGTTACATTTTCTACGCCAAGAAGACTAGAGGCTAAAATGGGAAGGACTTGAAAACAGGCAGAAGGGGATGTACAGATGCCAGGAAGCCCAAGGACTGGACTGTGCAGGTCATGTATCTACTCTTTCTCAGCTCCAAGACTATGTGATGCTTGAGGCTGCAATTCTGAAGCCACTCTTCATGCTTTCTCACCAGTTTCCTCCTAGGTTCTGTGGGTGGAGACGCTAGAAGAGAACTGGAAGGCAAGAGGAGAGGAAAAGGTACTTCCTTCCTGGTTCCAGCATCCCAAGCATCTCCCACCACAACCCCCAGCAGAGGGCAGCTATGGCTCAAGGTTCTCCCTGCCCTGGGCACTAACTTCCAGCACCAGCTTCACGACACATTCTTAGTGTTCCAATGTCTAGCTGTAGGGAGACTCCCTCTCAGATCTAAGTACCAGCTGACTCTTAGTCGTCCCATTCTGAGGTTTGAGCATCAGCCTCTGAGGTCCCACCTCTGAGCTTCAGGTCAATAACCCACCTCTTCCTTGTGTTTCCCCAAACTAGAGGAACTTAGTTGTTTCCTTCACTTAATTAATAAATGGGTCACTAATAAACCCTGGAGGGATTCGGTGCTTTCAAGATTTACAGATCTGGTTACCCCTTTTTGCCCTGTTAGACTTTCAACATCTGTGTAAAAATGATTATGTCCCCCTCTGTTTGAAATATCTCACATGATGAGAGAATTATACAGGTAGATTGTAGCAGTCAACCTCTGCATGTCAAGTATAATTTTGGTGTCTGTCTTGGAAGTGATGGGTGGCTATGCCAGCAAAACCAGGCACTGCTTCTATCTCAGAAAAAGACAATCTTTATTGGATGATAATTGATATCAGCAATTCTTGAGGTCTTGAAAATGGAGCATTGAGAGTTGTAGGTGTGGATTTCTTAGTGCCTGATTTCCCATAGCCTAGGACCCACAAGAATTACATGAGTCACACTGGGAAGCTTACACGTGATGACTAACTCAGGGTGCAAGCATGTCTTAGAGACAGTCTGAGCCACTTCTATTGACTGGCCCTTGCTTTTACAAGTCATGATTTGGGAGTATTGTGGCTCTGAGGACACACATATCCCTTTTGTTTATTTTATTAGATCGCTGAATAAACAAAGGGGATAAATTTACAGTGGTGAACATCATGTGATAACATTTAGCCTTACCTCATAACTCAAATGCATCCTGTACTGGCCAATATGCCATCTTGATGGTACATCAGAGATTGCTAGGATTTGGGGAGGGAAGGTGAATAAGTGGAACACAGGGGAATTTTAGGGCAATGAAACTGTTCTATACGATACTGTAATCATGGACACATGACGTTATACATTTGTCAAAACCCATACAATGTACAGAGCAGAGAGGATTCTAATGTAGTCTATGGACTTTAATTAATTGATAGTGTGTCAGTGTAGGTTCATCAATTTTAAAACAAACGTACCACACTACTACAAAATGTAATAATAGGGAGAACTGTGTGCTGAGGAGGAGGCTAGTATGAGGGAACTCTGTTCACTTTCTGATCAATTGCTATACAAACATAAAATGGCTTTAAATAAATAAAGTCTTCCTATTAAAAAAAAAAGCTTATAAAATTGGATCTATAAGATTGATGTCCAAAGCAGCGGTGATAAACTCCTTAGAGGAACCATACTCAATGGAAACCAAGGCAAGGAATGAAATCAAATAAATACCCATAAAACTAATATCAAAATACTGCAGCCTCTGACTGGAGACTACAGTCAGGTCCTGGTGGAAACAAATGTCTCCTACAGCAAAGAAATTCACGAAATGTATAAGGTGTGTTAAGAGGATGCCCAAAACACTCGGGGAGGAAACTTTGCATGGAACTGGAGGCTGATCATCATCTGCAGAAAATCCAGGGAAATACAAGTTGGTGTCATCACGACAAAGCCAAGTGTTCCCTGAGTCTATTGCTGTCACGGCAACACTGGTCATGCCTCAGTGAGACAATCTGTGCTTACTAGGATTTAAAGCCAATAGTTTTTAAATACTATCTACATTCATAATGACCGAGTGGCTGGGATTCAGGTTGAAAGGTGCCAGGACCTCTCCAGGAGCCCAAGAAGAAACCCTCAGGCAGCAAGGGGGAGCTGAATGTCAGAAATTAAGGGCAGAGGTGCCCCAAAGAAGGAGGGGCCCCAAGAGTGCAGGCAGGGTATGAGCAATGCATACCATCTAGGTCTGGTCCTACGGGATCAAAATCTCTCCTGATGTACCTCCTTATGGAACTTTCTGGAGCTTTCCTTGGTTATCTCTGAGAACAATTGCTTTCTGTGGCCAGAAAACTAGACGAGGCCTCTATGGAGTAAGTTACCTTGCCATATGCCTGACAATAAAGAGAGTAGAAACATATGCACTAATGAGAGGACTACCCAGGAAATCAGAAGTTCATGGCAGACACTCAATAAGGCCTGGGAGTCCCACGAGGTCTGAAAAAATGTAGCAATTTAGCAATTTAGGAAACTGTCACTGAGGAAGAGAGAGAAAAATGAAATGTTTTCAGATCTCCAACTACTGCTGCAGAATACAGGACAGGCCACTAGCAATTGTCATGTTATTTTTCTAAAACAGCATGTTTATTGAAAAAAAAGTAAAGTTAAATAGGGAAATAATAAAAGATGACAAGAAAAACAGACAAGCTATTATTTCCTGGCCCAAGTGGATGCTATTTCTCATTGGATGGCCAGTTAGCCGTGGCAACACCTGTTTACCCAAAGGCTCAATTTTCTTTTTTTTTTAACATCTTTATTGGAGTATAATTGCTTTACAACGGTGTGTTAGTTTCTGCTTTATAACAAAGTGAATCAGTTATACATATACATATGTCGGCATATCTCTTCCATCTTGCATCTCCCTCCCTCCCATCCTCCCTATCCCATCCCTCTAGGTGCTCACAAAGCACCGAGCTGATCTCCCTGTGCTATGCGGCTGCTTCCCACTAGCTATCTATTTTACGTTTCGTAGTGTATATATGTCCATGCAAAGGCTCAATTTTCAGCAACTTCATATTTATGTTAGTAAATAGCTGTGATAAAGCCCATGAATTCAATTTTTTAGAACTACCATAGATTGGAAAATTGTGCATGAGAGACAAAGTCCTTTCCTTTATTTATCTGTACTATCTGTGCGCAGTGCTATGGACCACTGAGCTGTGTAACAAATCAACCACAATGTTACTAACTTAAGACAACAGTTTTATTGTTTTATAATTCTGGAGAGCAGAAATCTGACATGGGTCTCGTCCACCCCGCTAAAATCTAAGTGTTGGCAGGATGTGATCCTTCCTAGAGGCTGAAAGGAAAACCTGTTTCCTGCTAATCCGGATGGTTGGCAGAATTCAATTTCTTGCAACAGGATGGAGGCTCTGTTTCCTCTTGGCTGCCAGTTGAAGGCTGTTTCCAGCTTCTAGGGACCATCTGCCTGTCTTGGCTCAGAGCCCCATGCCTGCATCTTCATGCCACCAATGACCGGCTGGGTCCCTCTCATGCTTCAGGACCTTCTTGCTTCATCTTTCACTGGTACATCTCTCCAACAATGCTTCTGCCTCCCTCTTCTACTTTTAAGGTCCACATAATTACACTGAGCCCACCCGGTGCATCTCCTGGGAGATCACCCCGCATAATCTCCTTATTTTAAGATCTGTAACCTTAATTCTGTCTACAAAGTTCTTCCGGGATAAAACATGTCCATGGATTCCAGGGATTAGGGTGTGGACATTTGGGGGCATTATTCATCCTGCCACACCTTCCAATGAAAGCGACCTTCGTGTGGTCCAATGATGTCAAAATTCACACACCTGTCCTTGTACATTCTTGGGTCGCAAGCTCATCTTTTATACCACTCTTTCCTACTCCCAAGAAGCATTTATTTCCAGGATAACAGCAAAGATGAATCACTCTAATTCTTGCGGATACACCTGTCCTTAGGGATAGTGGCACAGAACCCAGAAAGCCTCTCTCCTTCAGATCCATCACTAACTAAAAATTACTCTGAGCCCATCCTCAACATTCTCTTAACCTCCCTACCAATGGTCTCTTCATGGTTCGGGGCAGAAAACTATGGACTGGCAGGGCTTCAGGCTTTCTTTGGAACCAGATTCAGGCTCATGGGCACAGAGCATAGAGGGAAAGCCTTCAATGATATTTGATGACTGGCTACGGCTGCCCATTTTGCCCACTCTGCTCATTCATCTGGAGGACTTGGAAGGATCACAACTCCCCATCTCCCAGTTGACAACCACTTATTTATTAAAAAAGTCATCATGGATATCACAATAAAAAGAGCCATTTACACTATGAAGGAAAAGCTTTTGGTTTGTACTTTGCCTTGTAAGGTCCTCAGTGCATTTTTCATACCCAAGTATGGTTGGTTAAAGGCAAAACCAATGATCCCAGAGTGCCAAGGAAATGATGAATTGCTTGCATTCTAAAATAAAATGCAAATACAGTTAAGTGGAGAGAGCAAGAATCAAATCCTAGATTGCTTATGTGCCTGGACTTTGTGTGTTTATATGACCTAGACAAGTCAAGGACGTATCTTCTAACCTAAAAGGAAGCTAACAACTAACCCATTTCATCTGCCCGCCAGGGAAGGTGATGGGAATTAGGGGTTAAAAGTAAAACCAGGAACATCCTGAGACCTGTTAGAAAAGGAATCAGGAAACTTCAGTAGGGAGGGACCCCACAAAGCAAAGTCAGGAGGCTCAGGAGAGACCTGAACACAGAAATTTCTGTTAAGACAAAGGTATTTTAGACGCCACTCTTGAAAGCATGCAAGTTCAAGATCCCTGCCTCGATGGAAAGCACCCTGAGCTGTGTTACTGGACAAGGTGCTGGAAACAGCAGCCCATCCACTGTTCCAGCCCACACTTCTCTGTTCCTCTCCACAGGCAGCCACAAGCTTCCTCTCTAGAGAAGAACACATTTTGCCTGAGTCTCCTGGGGATGGAGAGGGCCAAGGGGCACGACACTTCTGTTCTATTCTTGCCAAAAATGCAGAACCTCTATCTAACCAGGAGGAAACGTCAGGCAAACCCACAGCCAAAGAGTTCTTCAAAGTGCTGGAGCAGCGAGGTTGCGCAAGAAATGCGATGGAAGATACTTGTTGCAAAGCAGCAGAGTGAACACCCCTCAGGACAGGCGTTTGGGATGTTGTTGCTGCTGAAGCTGCTCCTGTGGTTGTTTTTTTCATGAGGACCTTGCCTAACAGAAGCTGATAGGCCACTATGGGAGGTAAAACCAGCTTCAGAGAATTAGCAGTGCAAAAGGGGGTTGAACGGCATGTTGCAAATATAACTATGATGTAGTTCAACTGTTAGATTAGAAGCATGGGGTAGACATTATTGGACATACAGAAGGCTTTTGGAAGGGAGGGGTGAGCTTGGCCAGGAAAATGAATAGTATTGCTTTCGGAGTATTCTGAGAAATAAGAACACAAGACAGTCTGGAGGCACCAAGGACAGCCCCTGGGTTTGCATGAGAACAATTTGAGTTCAGAGGACAGCAACATCTCCGAAGTAGTTGTACTACAGTGAACAAGGGGGTCAACATGGAGTGAATAATTTCTACCTTTGAGTCATGTGTTTGTTTCTTATGGCTGCTCTAAGGAATTCCCACAAACTTAGTGGCTTAAAACAATGCACATTTACTACCTTACGATTGTGGCAGTCAGAGCCTTAAGGTGCTGAAATCAGGGTTTGGGTAAGGCTGGTTCCTTCTAGAGGCTGTAGGGAGAGAATTCAGTCTTTGCCTCTTCCAGCTTCTGGAAGCCACCCCATTCCTCCGCTCCTGGTTGCATCACTCCAGTCTCTGCCTCACTGTCATTGCCACCTCTCTGGCACTGACCCTCCTTCCCTTTTATAAGGAGCCCTGTGATTACATTGATGGCTCAGATAATATCTAACTCAGATAATCCAGGTCAACTTCAAGTAGCACGGTGGAGTCGAGAGGAGGAGAATTTCAGAGGACCTCAAAGACAAGCCTGTGAGTTAGACTTTCTACGATAAGAAGCTGGAGTGATTGACAGCATTTTAAATAAGCTTCTGGCACAAGAAAAGAGTAAACAAATGTGTGACTGTCATCTGCAGAGTGGCTTGCTGCAGAAGGGACTGGGGTCAGGGAAGACAGTGGGGACACTGGACATTGTGGCAAAGACCCAGGTACCAGAGTCCCCCAGCGAAGGAAAGCAGTCCCAGTAGGGAAAGAAGATGGAGCAAAGGGAAAGACAGGTCAGGGGCAGGTCCAGGGCTGGTGACCACCACACACTGGGGACAAGTAGGAGGGGCTTGAAGGGGCTCATTTTCCTGATAGTTGCAGCAGCTGCCAGGTGGGCCAGGAGACTGCAGGCAAGGACGTGTCCCAGGCACAGCCCCGGGACATCTGCTCCCAGGTATTGGGATAATTTGGTGTATTCTCATTCTCTTAGGGCACATTTATCATACTTTTCTAGTTTATTGTTTTCTGTGTTTTAAAATTTGAAAGCAAATGGAAGGACACACCACCTTTAAGAATAGGAAGGAGGGAATCCCTGGTTGCTCTGTTTGTTTGCCATTTCCATCAAAGCGGATAATCATGAAGAACCAATAGAAAGCATAGAGAATCACACCTAGAAATGTTATCCATACAAGTGCTCTTACAAAAGAAGTTTGATAAAGGTTACGTTGAGACACTAGTCAAGATTAACAAAGATCTTCCCTCTGGCATGTCCCTCACCCCCATTATCTGTGACATTGACTTGCACATGCTTTGATCATGGGACAAGTTTTTTCCTTAAGAAAGCTTTGACAGGGACTTACCTGGTGGCACAGTGGTTGAGAATCTGTCTGCCAATGCAGGGAACACAAGTTCAAGCCCTAGTCCGGGAAGATCCCACATGCCACAGAGCAACTAAGCCCATGCGCCACAACTACTGAGCCCATGTGCCACAACTACCAAGCCCACATGCCACAACTGCTGAAGCCCATGCACCTTGAGCCCGTGCTCCACAACAAGAGAAGCCACCGCAATGAGAAGCCTGTGCACCACGACGAAGAGTAGCCCCCGCTCGCCACAACTAGAGAAAGCCCACGCACAGCAACGAAGACCCAACGCAGCCAAAAATAAATAAATAAACAAACAAACAAATAAATAAATAAAAATTTTAAGAAAGAAAGCTTTGACAATGATTGCATAACAAGTTACAAAAAAGTTAAACTTACATAATAAAAATCAGAAAATTTGTTATACAGGTTATAAAACCAAACAAGAATCTTCTGAAATATAGTGTCTATATTTGCACTTGCTACTTCACACTTCTCTTTCCTCTTCTCACTTGAGTAACACCCAATCCCATGCACAAGTTAATTGGAAATATCGAATCAAACTCACCGTGGGATCATGTGGTAGGTATTCAAGACCATCTGATGTCTTTGATTCGAGTACTTTAAAAAGTTATCACTTCCAACGGTTATCTAATTTGGTCCCCTATTGTATATTCAAATGAAAACCCAACAGGCAGACGAAAATGTTCATGTGAAAACGCAACAGGCAGAATCGCAGAAAAGAATTCTTATTCAATCTCTTGAAAATAAACATAACAAATTCGACTTAGTTTCTCAGTAACACAAGATACTTAGCCAGATTTTCCTTCCATCCATTTTTTCTTGGTAATATATATACATGTTTGTTATCATTTTCTCTTGAATTTTCTTACTCTTTTCATCTTTTTAAACATTTTTCAAATATAAGTAAGTCTTAAAAAGGTTTCAGGAGCTCTATTTTTTGGAATGTTGGCATGGAAATTCTGATCCAAATTATTGTGTTCTTCACTTTCAATTTAAATAGAATATGTGAGTTCAACCAGATAAAAAACAAAATTGAGACATCATCTGCTTTGAAATGAGTAAAACCCACTTACAGTTGTCCTGTCTGTCCCTCCCTTACTCCTCCCAGCCCTGGCAGTTCTAAGACTTCTTCACGACCACCTCCATAGACGCCTGAGAAAGGGAGTTTTTGTCAACAATCTTCTTCTCTCCATCTGTGACAAGAACCTTGGAGTCCTGGCTCAGTAAGAAACATATTGTCTGGTGCCTTGACAACCTAAAACACTTTGAAAACGAATTCCATTTTTTTTGCCTGCTGTACGTACGTACTCAGCGTGACTCAGAACCCCCAGGGCATGTGGTAAGAACAGAAGCTCTCGGAGTTAGTCCAATCAGGAACAAAATGAAAGAAACAGAAATAAGAATAAAGCTCACCTTGCTGGAATACACCTATTCCATTAAATCTCACTTAATACAAAGAGTGACATAAAAACACAATGCAGTTCAACAGCAAGTGCTTACGCTAAAAAACTCCACAGGCCTCACCTGGTTTTTTCTCTGCCTTTCCTCTCCACACCAAGAGGGCTTTTCAGAAGTCAAAAGAGCAACAGCCAAATAACACACTTGAACACAAAATGAAACCGTTTTCCAAAAGTCATCAGAACAAGTTTTGGTTTTCTCTTTTACCCAAAGAACAAAGGCACTTGAGAGGCATTTCACTCTGAGTTTCACCTCACAGACAAGCACGCGAGCTGCAGCACCAGCCCCTAAGCGAGTGGGAGTCGATGCCTGAGGCTGACGGGGCAGCCAGCCAGGGTGACACTGGCCTTAGGCTGCACGTCCTCTGTGCCCCTCTCGAAACTGAGCAGGATCCTGTGGGGCTCCTGGGCACAGAAGCCTCTCTGTCCCCTGTTTCCTGTAGGGCAAGACCCCAGCCTCCGTGACCTTCCCTGAGTTCCAAAGGGCAGATTAGAACAGTTGCTAATCAAGGGAGGAGCAGCTAAGCAACCACCTGAGGCAAGATAAAAGGGACCGGAGAAGCTCACCAGGTTAGAGGAATACAGGCCCTGCACGCACCCTAATCTTGTCAGCAACCCCGCCCTTGAACTATTGCTATAAAACTCCTCATCAAATCCTCCCAGGTTGAGATGCATAGTTTTCAAAGGCAGGAGCCCACCGTGTCCCCCTTTGCCTGGCAAAGCAATAAAGCTGGTTTTTTTCTACTTCACTCAAAGCTCTCTCTGAGATTAGATTCGGCACCGGTGTACAGAGGCTGTTTTCAGCATCCCTGTCTGGAGACAACAATGACTCAGAACCAGGAACAACCCAGCAGGCAGGACACAGGAGAAGTAGCTCCGCTCTCAGAGCACTTTGGAGGAAATCCATGTCATCCTGTTTCTCCACAGGAGAAAGAAACTCCTGGTGGGAGCACAGCCAGCTCCAAGGGCGGGGGACCCAGTGGTCACACGGGGCCGTGTTCTGAAGGGCCCTGTGCTTGCTTTGTACTCTGTTGTGGCCTTCTTGGACTTAATATTATGAAGAAGGGCCCTGCATTTTCCTTATGCCCGGGCTGCACAGCTCTGTAGCTGTCCTGGGTATGAGTCAGAAGAGCAAGCAGTCAGGAGCAGGGGTGCGAATCCTGGCTTCAGGCAACTCTGTCCTCGGCAGCATGCCATGTGATTTTCTAAACGCCGTTTCTTGTTTTTAAATCGGAGCTCAAAATACTTGCTACTTCATGGCTGATATGCTGAACTCGTGCATAAGGACACGCAAAGCACACAACACAGAGTAAGTACCTAATGTGAGCTGTCAAGCTGAAAGCTCCAATTAGTATTTGTCAAAATGAAGTAAATATTATTTATATGGAGTGGAGGAGTTTGGGGGGGGGGGAAAGTTTCACCTTAACCACTTCTCTAACATCTCTATGTGTTTTGACCCTGCCTCTAAACTCTATTTTTACTTCCATCTTAAGAAATATTTCCTATCATTTAATCTAAAATATCTAATTGCATTTTTACTCTCATTATTTTTAGAAGGAAAAAAGAAAACAACCATACGTTTTTTTCAAGAAGAAACAAATCAGTGGAGGCACTAACTGGACCATTTCTCTCGGTAGAAAGAACTCCCTCTGATTTGTAAAGCAGGAAATATGGATTATATAGGATGGCAGCTTTTAAACGTTCATTGGCCATGAGTCCCACGTGAAGAACCTATGATACCTTTCAATCCATGCCACTCACCACACTCAACATTGAAACCAAAGTTGTATGCAACTTAAAAAATCCTGACTCTAACTTTTACTATTTCCTCCTCAATCTGACATGTTTCTGTTCTATTTCAATTTTATTTTCCAAGCTGGATTGTGACCCACTAGCTTAATTTCATTAGCCAGACTCATCAAGAAAAAAAGGTAGAAGACTCAGATCAATAGAATTAGAAATGAAAAAAAGAGAAGTAACAACTGACACTGCAGAAATACAAAGGATCATGAGAGATTACTACAAGCAACTATATGCCAATAAAATGGACAACCTGGAAGAAATGGACAAATTCTTAGAAAAGCACAAGCTTCTGAGACTGAACCAGGAAGAAATAGAAAATATAAACAGACCAATCACAAGCACTGAAATGGAGACTGTGATTAAAAATCTTCATAATCCATTTATGTGCTACAACATGCCATTTAGAAAATGTTGATCGAGGGGCTGTTTTATTGTGAAAAATTATAGTTAGAGAAACATGTTCAAGACTATCGGCGGAATCATGATCCTTCCCCCAAATTCATATATTGAAGTCACTACCCCAGTACCTTAGACTGTGACTATATTTTCAGATAGGGCATTTAAAGAGGTGACTCAGTTAAATGAAGCTGTTGGTATGGGCCCTAACCCAGTATAACCTGTGTCTTTATAAGAAGAGGAAGAGACACCAGGGATGCACAGGCACAGGGGAAAAAACCATGTGGGAACACAGCAAGAAGACAGCCGTCCAAAAGGCAAGCAGAGAGGCCTGAGAAGAAACCAACCCTGCCCACACCTTGATCTTGGACTTCCAGCCTCCAGAACCATGAAAAAATAATGTCTGTTGTTTAAACCGCCCCATCTGTGACACTTTGTTACAACAGCTCCAGCCGACTAATACAGGGCCTTCAGTAAAAGATGCAGAACACACGTGATTACCTTGCTCCCTCCCAATATCCTCTTAAATCATAGTAAAGGGGTTAAAATGTATAAACTACAGGAAAAAGGAGAATGGAAACAGAGGTGAGAGTCATTATTTTGGAAGCTGGAAAGCAGGTGAATGAATAACACTTTTTTAGCAACAACAGCTGTGAAACCTAAGTTGGCATTGGGGGTCCCCAGCAATTCGGTCTGTGCCTCAGACCCCACGGTGACGCGGGAACTGGGGAGCTCTAGCTGGGATGCCCCTAACATGGACCAAGGGCAGGGGAGGAAAAAGGACATCCACTGAGTGTGACTGTGAAGCAGTGTGGCCACCAACTGCCCGGCCCAGCCCACGTCTGGAAGCTGCCCCCTCCTCCTCCTCAGCATGTGGGATTCTGTCCTTAGAGGCTGCAGGCACAGCCTAGCACAGGGGTGCTGGGCAAAAACAGGAGAGCCAGTGAAAGCCACATACTGGATGGGGGTGGAAGAAAGAAATGGCAAGAAAACAGAGCCAATGCAGAAAGCAGAAACATTTTTCAAGAATGTGTATTTAATGTCCTCAAGAATAGGGGAAACTTGGCCTCAACTGAAGCAAGCAGCAGCATAACATCTCATAGTAGGAAGGTAACTAAATCTTAGCTATAAATGGATTTTCAGACTATTTTCCAGGGTTTTTTGATATTCAAAAATATTCAAAATACTCTTTTTTTAATTAATTTATTTATTTTTTGGCTGCATTGGGTCTTCGTTGCTGCGCGCGGGCTTTCTCTAGTTGTGGTGAGCAGGGGCTACTCTTCGTTGCAGTGTGCAGACTTCTCATTGCCGTGGCTTCTCTTGTAGCGGAGCACAGGCTCTAGGCACGCGGGCTCAGTAGTTGTGGTGCACGGGCTCAATTGCTCCATGACATGTGGGATCTTCCCGGACCAGGGCTAGAACCCATGTCCCCTGCATTAGCAGGTGGATTCTTAACCACTGCGCCACCAGGGAAGTCCCCAAAACATTCTTGTTTCAAAAATATTTTTGTGCAATTAATTTGATATCCTGGCTCTTTCACTGTAACGGGATATATTCTTTAAAAAGATGGGGTTGCTGGGGCAAAGGGTGTGTGTCTATCAGATTATCAGAGATACATTTCAAAAAGCTGTAGCAGTCCTCATCTTGACCAGCAATGGCTGCTCATCTTCTTCCCTGAATCCTCCTCCAGACTGAAAGATACAGTGCTTGCTATGTTTTGCTAGTCTGCTGGTTGGAAAATATGAAGGCATTATTGCTTTAGCTTTCATTTTCCTGCATGCTGGTGATGTTGAGATTTCTGACTGTATTTCCTCTTCTGTGCATTGCTTGTCCATCTCACTGCCCATTTTCCCACTGAGCTGTCAGTCTTTTTTTCTTGTATATTTATAGGAGCACATTTACTGTCTCTTATATATGAAACAGAGCCAGACCCTATGGGGCCTTCCCAGGACAGACCTGGGGCCCCCCATGTCCTCTGCCTGCCTCTTGTCTGTAGAAAAACTTGAGCCAAAGAATAAATTTAATCAGAGAAGTGAGAAAATGCAGAAGCAAAGGAAAGCAGTCAAACAGGACAAAATAATAATAGTTTAGTCATTAAACAAAGTCAAGGACCTTTAGTTCCTCCTTAAGGACTATAGATAATATTCTGAGCCATATCCTGTGAGCTGTCTGGTAGATACTGAAACACCCATCAGGTGGAAGAAGTTAACTATTAATACATGATGACCAGACTGTAGCCATGACATAAGCTGCCACAATTCTGAGAACTGGCCTCAAGGAAATGGGAAAAAACTGACCCTGGAACTGAAGACTAACTGTACTTAAAACAATCAAAATGACACTGATCAGACCACTTCATGACCAATTTCAAGATGCCCGTCAGAGCTGACTGCGCTGTTTCTTCCTGTAGCCCCTCCCTCCACCCATAAACCCTTGAAACTCCCCTTTCAAAGCTCTTGCCAACTGATTGGCAGCAGGCAGCTGGCCTTTGGACATGAGTTGTCAGCCTCTGGAATAAAGCAAACTTTCCTTTCTACCAACACTTGCTTCTCGAGTGTTGACCTTCAAGCAGTGAACAACCAGACCTGAGTTTGGTAGCATAGATACACATCATTTAGCCAGGGGTGATACTCAGAACATCTGGGAGAGCTGAGGCCACATTAGTGAGGGGTGGACAGGTGATAGCAGAGCTCAGAGAGGTAAGGGGCCAGCTTTTGTTCTGAGGACGACGCCATGGGGGGTTTTGAGCACAAGTAGCATGGTCTAACTGGCTTTTCAGAACCATTCTGGTGCTGTGCGGAGTGTGAATGGAAGGGGCAAAGGGGAGACGGGGAGGATGCTCAGAAGGCAGTTTAATATTCTCCGAAATCATCGTGCAGACGTTGTTTTATTTACCTTTTCTTCATGAATCTATGTGCAGTTAGGTCCATGTGTTTCCACGCTTTGTGGAGCAGTTGTGGTCAGGACAAGCTGTCTGTCCATCTCACCAAGGCTTCCCAGCACACCAACAGAGTGGCCATTGTCAGGGTCACTGATGATCTAAACCTGCCCATCCATGCTTGCCTCACCTTAGGTCTACCAGTCCGTGTTGACCTCACCTCATTACCCCCAGTAGCAAGAGGTTGCCCCCTCTGCCTGGAAACTCTTCCTTCCTTGGATTCCAGGCACCCACTCTGGAGGTAAAGGATCCTGAATTATTTTACCAAGATGCAAAGAAATTGATCCTTGATGCTCTCACCTTATTTGATACCTGACCTCAGGCTCCTTGAACAGAGTTTAATAAAACAGTAGGAAGGAAAATGCTAATAAAGGAACAAAGATGTAGGCATCCTTTCACACCCTTTCCCATTGGATGTCAGGGTAGCACATTTCTGATGCAACTGCCCAACTCCAAATTGCAGAGACTTCTTAGAGAAGCCAGGACCAGCTTTGATGCAGCATCAGGGATGCTGGCTGCTCCTCTCCCAGATGGAGATCAGTGTCCTCGAGGAGGAATAGAAAAAAGTTTCTACTCTATTTTTCTAGGACATTTAGAGTGAGTGATGCTTATGGGACCATGTAGAGCACATGGCATTTTAGAACTAAAGACAAAGACGGAGCTTTGGTCCTTTCATATGCACATATTAGCATAGGGAAGAACGTACCAACCTTGTTTTGATAAGTAAATCTTTCCCATTCAATGCCACTGCTCTGAAAGTGCTATACAATGGTACAGAAAGGAAAGCTGTGTGGATCATATGTTATACAAACAAGTTACCTTCCTGTCATCAGTTACCTGGATATGCTCTGATTTTCAGAACTGAGATAAAACTGTGTGTGCCTATGTGTGTGTGTGCCTGTGTATGTGCACATGTGTGTGTGTCTGCCTCTGTATGTACACATGTGTGTGCACCTGTGTATGTGCACGTGTGTGTGTTCCTGTGTATATGCACATTTGTGCATGCCTGCCTGTGTATGTGCACATGTGTGTGCGTGCCTGTGTATATTCACATGAGTGTGTGCCTGCTTGTGTGTATTCACATGTGTATGTGTGCCTGCCTGTGTATATACACACTTGTGCGTGACTGCCTGTGTATGTGCACATGTGTGTATGCCTGCCTGTGTATGTGCATGTGTGTGTGCCTGTGTGTATTCACATGTGTATGTGTGCCTGCCTGTGTATATACACATTTGTGCGTGACTGCCTGTGTATATACACACTTGTGTGTGCCTGCCTGTGTATGTGCACGTGTGTGTGCCTGTGTGTATTCACATGTGTATGTGTGCCTGCCTGTGTATATACACACTTGTGTGTGCCTGCCTGTGTATATACACACTTGTGTGTGCCTGCCTGTGTATGTGTGTTGGGGGAGGTGCTCTAGAAAGTCCATTTAGCAGAGATCTAGCTTCACTTTGGAAGCCATAACAGAAGACTGTTATTTGGTCTTTAAGAAGCGAAGACGATTTTTGAAAGGGAACACTCAGGGCCACGAAGTGGTTTGCCAACATGATCTGGCTGGTGCTTTGGAGGCTTGTCTGGCTCATCCTTGTGATCTGGGACCCTGGCTCTTACTGAGAGGCTCGTTGGGAATTGAAACCTGGGCACACAGGGTGTGGGAAGGCTTATCTCGCTGGATCCACTCCTATGAGTTCCTGGGACTGGTGCCGATTCCATCAAATCTCAGCTTTCCAGTTGCTGGGTGTTGGTGTGTGGATATATGATATTACATTAAACAAGGATTCACAAACTCAGATTTGCTGTGGGTGTGTTTCATTCATGATGTTATTTGTTTCTAAACTAATTTGAAGAGGGTGTGTGTGTAGGGTTGACCTTATGGATGTGTAGATACCATAACGGTCAGAGTGTGTACCTTTAATTCTAAAATGCCCCAAGAGAGTGTGCTGTTCCTTCACTGCGCCCTCATGCCTACCAGCGTCTGGGGGACCACACGCACGGCATCAACTAAGCCTCACAGCATGAGCAGACAGTGAGAATGTCACCTGTGCTACGTTTGCAGCCTTGCCCTCTATCCGCTTAGTCCCTGTGGTTTTTTTCCCCATCAATACATCCCTCCTTCCTGGATTCTTCTTCTCTGTCTTATAGTCTATGCAACTGAACTAAATTTTAAAATATTATATTCATTGAACTGGAAATTGCTATTTCCCATTACTAATTTGAAAACCAGGTAAGGATTATTTTGTTTCTCTCTTAAACAGCAAACAGAACTAAATTACCTTTTTATTTACATGATGAAGAAAGTAGCATGTGTGTGTGTGTGTGTGTGTGTGTGTGTGTGTGTGTAAGACCCTCAATCAAATAAAGCTTCCCAATTCTTATAGAATGTCTACATTTTGGATCAAATTATCTACTTTTCAATAATACAAGAAAACACAATGTCCAGTTGTGTTTGAAGAGCTTGCCCTAAGAACTAGGCAGTTTCATCCGTGTTTATATTGCCAGGATCAGTGCATTTTCTCGCCCGTATCAATCATTCAAAATGTGGTGAAATGAACAGAAACCTTACTGTGATGATTTTTTTTTTGAGTTGGGCTGTGAAGCCCTATTTTTAAAATTCTCTTTTGCAGTGAACTAAAGTTAGAAATGGAGAGAAAAAAATAGGCATTCAACCTTTTAAATATTTCCTCTTTTACATTATATGAGTAGTAGAAGGCTGTCCCTCTTCACTGCAGTTCAGAGTTTAAGAATAAGCACTTTCCTAAAGAAAGAGTCACTGCTTTTAGATGTGAACTACAAATCAATTAGGTACACATTATACTTCTAACGCCCTTTCTCACAGGAGAAGAGCTTAAAATTAAGAAATCAAAACAGAAGTTTCCCCAGATCTCTAAAAATGATGGATGCTGGCCACAACAGCAGAAAAAAAGCATAGTTCTAATTGCTGGTTCTTGATGTTTTCACATAGCTGCACTGAAAAGAAACACTATTTTTTAGAGTTGATAAAATCAATTTCCCCTAGCGTTTTTTACTGTATTTTTTATTTTTTGCTGGAAGAAATGGCTGTTAGCTAATGGACTGCAGTGTTCATGGTGCAGTTTGCAGAGGCTCCATATTTTCAACAGGAGTAGCTTCAGCCATCTCCCTCTTGATTAATAAAATCACATTAACCTCGTGCAGGACAAAGAACTGTTGTTGCATAACTTTTAAGAGCAAAAGAGACTCTGAAAGCAATTTAATTTGGGGAAACGGAACATAATGGGGCTCAAACAAACTAATTTATCCCTAAAGCAGATAAAGTGAGTTTAAGGTTGGTGTTTTCATAATCAGCCAAGTGTTGGAGTTGTTGTTTTATGATTTTCTATGTGAAAGCTGTGCTATTTGATTATGCTTTTCAGATGCCCAGAAACCAGGCCAAACCTTGGTTCTGATCCAAGGCAGAGCTGAATTTGCCGAAAGCTGGCTGGTATCTCTCGGTTGCCAGACTGAAAACATGTTTTCATGACAAATTTTCAGAAACACCCATTTATCTCCACGACCTTCACATAAATCATGCGAAGATTCTGCAGCACGAAAGGCCCCACAGTCCTCAGATCCTCATGCCACGAGGCTCTGCTTGCCAGGCAGCTGCCAGGCCTCCTCCTCAGGGTGACAGGAATCAGCTGCTCTGAGCACTTATCAGCAATTCTGGGGCTTGGAAGAGATTTACTGCCTTGGGGCATCACTGGCGTTTAGTTTGCAGATCTGAGTAGCCAGGGGCGTTGTCAGGTCTACAGTGCATCACACAGAGCCTGATGGAGGCACTCCCTCATCACCATCTGCTGTCTGCTTCCTTCTTAGGGAAGGGTGCAAGTGTGAAGAGTCTGCCAAATAAACGAAAATTCATTCTGTTTCATTACGCAGGCTCTCTGATCAAATGCAGGTCTATATCTTCAGGGCAAGCTACTCTATTTTTAAATGGAGAAATTTCTAGAAGAGTTATTACTTATTCAAAATATTCTGAGATTTCTTTGCTTATGTGTATTTTCAATAACGTCGTCATAAATGTATAGGGATATTATAAGACGTTTCTAAAAAGAAATTAAAGAGATGGATAAATTGTAAACAATTCCTTTCAACCACTATCTGATAAAGAAATAGAATCTTAAAATCTCCTGGAAATACTCCTGATACCCTTCTCCATGGCCACGTACTTCCTCCTAAATGGTTACCACTATCCTGACTTCCATCACTATCAATTAGTTTTGCGTGTTTTGAAGTTTATATCAATGGCATAATTTAGTATGCAGTCTTTGCTTAATATTGCATTTGTGAAATTTATCCATATTGTTGCATGTGGAAGTAGTTTATTGATTTTCATTGCTTTGTAGTATTCTTTGGTATAAACGTAGCACAATTTTCTTATCCATTCCACTGTTGATGGTCATTTGAGTTTTTCTGCAGTTTTGGGCTATTACCAAAAATGTTACTATGAACATTCCATGCAGGTCTTTTGGTGGACATATGTGGACATATTGTTGGGTGTTGTATTACTTATCTAATGCTACATGACAAATCTCCCCAGAGCTCAGTGTGCTGAACAATAATCCTTTGTTGTCTCCGTGGTTTTGATGGGTGGGAGTTTTGGAGGGGCTCCACTAGGCAGTTTTTGCTCATGGTCTCTCCTGTGGTTGCTGTCAGCTGCTAGCTGGGCCTGAAGGCACCAGAAGTCACGGCTGGCATGGAGGAGAGGGGGCTGTTGCCTATCAGCCTGGGGACTCAGTTCCTGCCCCTGGACCTGTCCCTGAGGCTGAGTATCTCATCACTAGCTTTCCCCAGAGGGAGTCATCCAAGAAAGCAAGGATTTCCCTGGATCTATTTCCATTTTCTCTTTTGTCTCCTGGTTTTTAGTCATTTATTTCTGCCTCATGATAGGCCTGGTCATTGTTTGCACAATGCTAGACAGTGAGTATGGAAAAGCTGTAGAAATATGTGAGTCTCTTGCTGTGGTTATTTTCCTCTAATAAAGATGTGCATTTCTTTATTTAGAAGGCGTTTGGATGATGAGTAGATCACTTCAATACAGACTTGGATTAATCTGGTCGACACTGAGTTTTCATTTTCTGGTCCTGGGGTCCTTCGTAAGAATCTGGAGGATTTATGAGGCCACCTTCTCTTTTGAAGGCCAAGTGTTGTCCTCCTTCCCTTGTCTCTCTGCCAACAGCTGCTTAAAGATCGGCAAGTGTCTGAAGGGAACAGAAAGGAATGTTCACCTTAATGCATTTCCCTTTTCTCCATGATTTTAGCACCTCAAGGCTTGGATGCCTTGGTAACCCCAAACTCCAAGTTTTGTATCAGCAGCAAACCTTTGTTTAGGTGTCCAGACTTCTGTTTGCTACTTTTTGCTCAGATCTTAAATTTCTGGGGCTTGCAATACTTATGAATTAACAAATTCCTTAAAGAGTAAAGTATCACAGGATGCTGGACTCATCTCAGTGAGTTCCTCTAGGACAATGTATGGTCATTTCTGGCTGCCTAAGTAGTTCTCTGCTGCACTTAAGCAAATCTGAGTGTTTGTTCTCAAGATTTTCTGATTGTTTTCAGTAGCAGGTTAATCTGAAACAAGGTATTACAGCATCATGAGAAGCAGAACATATACAGGTTTTTAAACCAGATGTGCATTTGGAATGCTGGAACATTTAAAGAGAAGAAGAATCCTTAAATGTTGTAGTAGGGGGTTTCCCTGGTGGCGCAGTGGTTGAGAATCTGCCTGCCAATGCAGGGGACACGGGTTCGAGCCCTGGTCTGGGAAGATCCCACATGCCGCGGAGCAACTAGGCCCGTGAGCCACAACTACTGAGCCTGCGCGTCTGGAGCCTGTGCTCCGCAACAAGAGAGGCCGCGACGGTGAGAGGCCCGCGCTCCGCGATGAAGAGTGGCCCCCGCTCGCCGCAACAAGAGAAAGCCCTCGCACAGAAATGAAGACCCAACACAACCAAAAATAAATAAATAAATAAATAAATAAAAATACATTACAGTAATATTTATTTTAAAAAAAATGTTGGGGCTTCCCTGGTGGCGCAGTGGTTGAGAATCTGCCTGCTAATGCAGGGGACACGGGTTCGAGCCCTGGTCTGGGAAGATCCCACATGCCGCGGAGCTACTAGGCCCGTGAGCCACAACTACTGAGCCTGCGCGTCTGGAGCCTGTGCTCCGCAACAAGAGAGGCCGCGACGGTGAGAGGCCCGCGCACCGCGATGAAGAGTGGCCCCCGCTTGCCGCAGCTGGAGGAAGCCCTCGCACAGAAACGAAGACCCAACACAGCCAAAAATAAATAAATTAATTAATTAATTAAAAAAAAAAAAAAAAAAAAAAATGTTGTAGTAGGCAGAATAATGCTCCCCCCAAAGGTGTCCACATCCTAATCCCCAAAACCTATAAACATGTCAGATTATATGGCAAAGGAAAATTATGGTAAAGATGGAATTAGTGTTGCTAATCAGTTGATCTTGAAACTGGAAGATTAACTTGAATTTTCTAGTGGACCCAATATAATCAACAGGGTCCTTATAAGTAGAAAAAGGAGACAGAAGAGAAATCAGAGTTACAAAGAGATTTAAAGACGATGAAGCTGGCTTTACAGGTGGAAGGCCATGGACCAAGGAATGCAGGTAGCTTCTAGAAACATGAATAGGCAAAAATACAGATTCTCCCCTAGGCTCCAGAAGGAAGGCAGCCCTGCCAATATCTTTGTTTTAGCCCAGTGAGACCTCTGACCACCAGAGCTGTAAGATCATGCACTTATATTGTTTTTTCTTTTAACATCTTTACTGTAGTATAATTGCTTTACAATGTTGTGTTAGTTTCTGCCATACAACAAAGTGAATCAGCTATACGTACACATATATCCCCATATCCCCTCCCTCTTGCTTCTCTCTCCCACCCTCCCTATCCCACCCCTCTAGGTGGTCACAAAGCACAGAGCTGATCTCCCTGTGCTATGCAGCTGCTTCTCACTAGCTATCTATTTTACATTTGATAGTGTATATATGTCAATGCCACTCTCTCACTTCATCTCAGCTTAGCCTTGCCCCTCCCCATGTCCTCAAATCCATTCTCTATGTCTGCGTCTTTATTCCTGCCCTGCCACTAGGTTCAACAGTACCAATTTTTTTAGATTCCATATGTATGTGTTAGCATACGGTATTTGTTTTTCTCTTTCTGACTTACTTCATTCTGTATGACAGACTCTAGGTCCATCCACCTCACTACGAATAACTCAATTTCGCTTCCTTTTATGGCTGAGTAATATTCCATTGGATATATGTGCCACATCTTCTTTATCCATTCATCTGTCGAAGGACACTTAGGGTGCTTCCATGACATGGCTATTGTAAATAGTGCTGCAGTGAACATTGTGGTACATGACTCTTTTTGAATTATGGTTTTCTCAGGGTATATGCCCAGTAGTGGGATTGCTGGGTCATATGGTAGTTCTATTTACAGTTTTTTAAGGAACCTCCATACTGTTCTCCATAGTGGCTGTATTAATTTACATTCCCACCAAAGAGTGCAAGAGGGTACCCTTTTCTCCACACCACCTCCAGCATTTATTGTTTGTAGATTTTTTGATGATGGCCATTCTGACTGGTGTGAGGTGATACCTCATTGTAGTTTTCATTTGCATTTTTCTGATGATTAGTAATGTTGAGGACCCTTTCATATATTTGTTGGCAATCTGTATATCTTCTTTGGAGAAATGTCTATTTAGGTCTTCTCCCCATTTTTGGATTGGGTTGTTTACTTTTTTGATATTGAGCTGCATAAGCTGCTTGTATATTTTGGAGATTAATCCTTTGTCAGTTGCTTCATTTGTAAATATTTTCTCCTATTCGGAGGGTTGTCTTTTCGTCTTGTTTATGGTTTCCTTTGCTATGCAAAAGCTTTTAAGTTTCATTAGGTCCCATTTGTATATTTTTATTTTTATTTCCATTTCTCTAGGAGATGGGTCAAAAAGGATCTTGCTGTGATTTATGTCATAGAGTGTTCTGCCTATGTTTTCCTCTAAGAGGTTTATAGTGTCTGGCCTTACATTTAGGTCTTTAATCCATTTGGAGTTTATTCTTGTGTATGGTGTTAAGGAGTGTTCTAATTTCATTCTTTTACATGTAGCTGTCCCGTTTTCCCAGTACCATTTATTGAAGAGGCTGTCTTTTCTCCATTGTATATTCTTGTGTCCTTTATCAAGGATAAGGTGACCATATGTGTGTGGGTTTATCTCTGGCTTTCTATCCTGTTCCATTGATCTATATTTCTGTTTTTGTGCCAGTACCAGACTGTCTTGATTACTGTAGCTTTGTAGTAGAGTCTGAAGTCAGGGAGCCTGATTCCTCCAGCTCCATTTTTCTTTCTCAAGATTGCTTTGGCTATTCGAGGTCTTTCGTGTTTCCGTAAAAATTGTGAAATTTTTTTGTTCTAGTTCTGTGAAAAATGCCATTGGTAGTTTGATAGGGATTGTATTGAATCTGTAGATTGCTTTGGGTAGTATAGTCATTTTCACAATGTTGATTCTTCCAATCCAAGAACATGGTATATCTCTCCATCTGTTTGTATCATCTTTAATTTCTTTCATCAGTGTCTTATAGTTTTCTGCATACATATCTTTTGTCTCCTTAGGTAGGTTTATTCTTAGATATTTTATTTTCTTTGTTGCAATGGTAAATGGGAATGTTTCTTTAACATCTCTTTCAGATTTTTCATCATTAGTGTACAGGAATGTAAGAGATTTCCGTGCATTAATTTTGTATCCTGCAACTTTACCAAATTCATTGATTAGCTCTAGTAGTTTTCTGGTGGCATCTTTAGGATTCTCTATAGTATAGTATCATGTCATCTTCAAACAGTGTCAGTTTTACTTCTTCTTTTCAGATTTGGATTCCTTTTATTTCTTTTTCCTCTCTGATTGCTGTGGCTAAAACTTCCAAAAGTTTGTTGAATGATAGTGGTGAGAGTGGGCAACCTTGTCTTGTTCCTGATCTTAGTGGAAATGGTTTCAGTTTTTTACCATTGAGAATGATGTTGGCTGTGGGTTTGTCATATATGGCCTTTATTATGTTGAGGTAAGTTCCCTCTATGCCTACTTTCTGGAGGGTTTTTATCATAAATTGGTGTTGAATTTTGTCAAAAGCTTTTTTCTTCATCTATTGAGATTATCATATGGTTTTTAAACTTCAATTTGTTAATATGGTGTATCACATTGATTGATTTGCATATATTGAAGAATCCTTGCCTCACTGGGATAAACCCCACTTGATCATGGTGTATAACCCTTTTAATGTGCTGATGGATTCTGTTTCCTAGTATTTTATTGAGGATTTTTGCATCTATGGTCGTCAGTGATATTGGCCTGTAGTTTTCTTTCTTTGTGACATCTTTGCCTGGTTTTGGTATCAGGGTGATGCTGGCCTCATAGAATGAGTTTGGGAGTGTTCCTCCCTCTGCTATATTTTGGAAGAGTTTGAGAAGGATAGGTGTTAGCTCTTTTCTAAATGTTAGATAGAATTCCCCTGTGAAGCCATCTGGTCCTGGGCTTTTTTTTGTTGGAAGATTTTTAATCACAGTTTCAATTTCAGTGCTTGTGATTGATCTGTTTATATTTTCTATTTCTTCCTGGTTCAGACTCGGAAGGTTGTGCTTTTCTAAGAATTTGTCCATTTCTTCCAGGTTGTCCATTTTTTGGCATACAGTTGCTTGTAGTAATCTCTCATGATCCTTTGTACTTCTGCAGTGTCAGTTGTTAATTCTCCTTTTTCATTTCTAATTCTGTTGATTTGAGTGTTCTCCCTTTTTTCCTTAATGAGTCTGGCTAATGGCTTATCAATTTTGTTTATCTTCTCAAAGAACCAGCTTTCAGTTTGACTGATCTTTGTTATCATTTCCTTCATTTCTTTTTCATTTATTTCTGATCTGATCTTTATGATTTCTTTCCTTCTGCTAACTGTGGGGTATTTTTGTTCTTCTTTTTCTAACTGCTTTATGTGTAAGGTGTTTATTTGAGATTTTTCTTGTTTCTTGAGATAGGATTTTATTCATGTAAACTGCCCTCTTAGAACTGCTTTTGCTGCATCCCATAGATTTTGGGCCATTGTGTTTTCACTGTCATTTGTTTCTAGGTATTTTTCGATTTCCTCTTTGATTACTTCAGTGATATCTTGGTTATTTAGTAGCATATTGTCTAGCCTCCATGTGTTTGTAGTTTTTACAGTATTTTTTTTCCTGTAATTGATATCTAGTCTCATAGCATTGAGGTCAGAAAAGATACTTGATATGATTTCAATTTTCTTATATTAACCAAGGCTTGATTTGTGACCCAAGATATGATCTACCCTGGAGAATGTTCCATGAGCACTTGAGAAGAAAGTGTATTTTGTTGTTTGGGATGGAATGTCCTATAAATATCAATTAAGTCTATCTTGTTTAAAGTGTCATTTAAAGCTTGTGTTTCCCTATTTATTTTCATTTTTGTTGATCTGTCCATTGGTGAAAGTGGGGTGTTAAAGTCCCCTACTATGATTGTATTACTGTCGATTTCCCCTTTCATGGCTGTTAGCATTTGCCTTATGTATTGAGATGCTCCTCTGTTTGGTGCATAAATATTTACAATTGTTATATCTTCTTGGATTGATCCCTTGATCATTATGTAGTGTTCTTCTTTGTCTCTTGTAATAGTCTTTTTTGTAAAGTCTATTTTGTCTGATATGAGAATTGCTACCCCAGCTTTCTTTTGATTTCCATTTGCATGGAATATCTTTTTCCATCCCATCACTTTCAGTCTGTATGTGTCCCTAGGTCTAAAGTGTGTCTCTTGTAGACAGCATATTTACAGGTGGTTTTTTTGTATCCATTCAGCCAGTCTATGTCTTTTGGTGGGAGCGCTGAATCCATTTCCATTTAAGGTAATTATTGATATGTATGTTCCTATTACCATTTTCTTAATTGTTTTGGGTTTGTTATTGTAAGTCTTTTCCTTCTCTTGTGTTTCCTACCTAAAGAAGTTCCTTTAGCATTTGTTGTAAAGCTAGTTTGGTGGTGCTGAATTCTCTTAGCTTTTGCTTATCTGTAAAGTTCTTAATTTCTCCACCAAATCTGAATGAAATCCTTGCTGGGTAGAGTAATCTTGGTTGTAGGTTTTCCCCTTTCATCACTTTAAATAAGTCCTGTCACTCCCTTCTGGCTTGCAGAGTTTCTGCTGAAAGATCAGCTGTTAACATTATGGGGATTCCCTTGTATGTTATTTGTTGCTTTTCCCTTGCTGCTTTTAATATTTTTTCTTTGTATTTAATTTTTATTAGTTTGATTAATATGTGTCTTGGCATGTTTCTCCTTGGATTTATCTTGTATTGGACTCTCTGCACTTCCTAGACTTGATTATTTCCTTTCCCATATTAGGGAACTTTTCAACTATAATCTCTTCAAATATTTTCTCAGTCCCTTTCTTTTCCTCTTCTTCTTCTGGGACCCCAGTAATTCAAATGTTGGTGCACTTAATATTGTCCCAGAGGTCTCTGAGACTGTCCTTGATTCTTTTCATTCTTTTTTCTTTATTCAGCTTTGCAGTAGTTATTTCCAGTATTTTATCTTCCAGGTCACTTATCCGTTCTTCTGCCTCAGTTATTCTGCTATTGATTCCTTCTAGAGAATTTTAAATTTCATTTACTGTGTTGTTCATTGTTGTCTGTTTGCTCTTTAGTTCTTCTATGTCCTTGTTAAACGTTTCTTGTATTTTCTCCATTCTATTTCCAAGATTTTGCATCGTCTTTACTATCATTACTCTGAATTCTTTTTCAGGTAGGCTGCCTATTTCCTCTTCATTTGTTTGTTCTGGTGGGTTTTTACTTTGCTCCTTCATCTGCTGCGTACTTCTCTGTCTTCTCATTTTGCTTAACTTATTGTGTTTGGGGTCTCCTTTTCGCAGGCTGCAGGTTCGTAATTCCTGTTGTTTTTGGTATCTGTCCCCAGTGGGTAAGGTTGGTTCAGTGGGTTATGTAGGCTTCCTGGTGGAGTGGACTGGTGCCTGTGTTCTGGTGGATGAGGCTGGATCTTGTCTTTCTGGTGGGCAGGACCACTTCTGGTGGTGTGTTTTGGGGTGTCTGTGAACTTATTATGATTTTAGGCAGCCTCTCTGCTAACCGGTTGGGTTGCGTACTGTCTTGCTAGTTGTTTGACATGTGATGTCCAGCACTGGAGCTTGCTTGTTGTTGAGTGGAGCTGGGTCTTAACGTTGATACGGAGATCTCTGGAGAGCCCTCCACAATGATATTATGTGGAGCTGGGAGGTCTCTGGTGGTCCAATGTCCTGAACTCAGCTCTTCCCACCTCAGAGGCTCAGGCCTGACCCCTGGCCAGAGCACCAAGACCCTGTCAGCCACACAGGTCAGAAGAAAAGGAAGAAAAACAAGAAAGAAAGAAAAAGTAAAATAAAATTAAGTAAATAAAGATATTGAAATTTAAAAAAAAATTGTTAATTATTATTAAAATAAGAAAATAAAAAAGTTAAAAAAAAAAAGAGAACAACCAAACCAATAAACAAATATACCAATGATAACAAGTGCTAAAAACTAAACTAAGATAAACTTATAAATCAGAAACTAGTCAGTTGGAGACAGCAAACCCCAAGTCTACAGTTGCTCCCAAAGTCCACCGCCTCAATTTTGGGATGATTCATTGTCTATTCAGGTGTTCCACAGGTGCAGGGTACATCAAGTTGATTGTGGAGATTTAATCCGCTGCTCCTGAGGCTGCTGGGAGAGATTTCCCTTTCTCTTCTTTGCTCACACAGCCCGTGGGGTTCAGCTTTGGATTTGGCCCCACCTCTGCATGTAAGTCGCCCTCTGGTTTCTCTTCTTCACCCAAACAAGAGGGGGTTAAAGCAGCAGCTGATCAGGGGCCTCTGGCTCACTCAGGCCGGGGGCAGGGAAGGGTACAGAATGTGGGGCGAGCCTGCAGCGGCAGAGGCCGGCGTGACATTGCACCAGCCTGAGGTGTGCCATGTGTTCTCCTGGGGAAGTTGTCCCTGGATCATGGGACCCTGGCAGTGGCGGGCTGCACAGGCTCCCGGGAGGGGAGGTCTGGATAGTGACCTGTGTTTGCACACAGGCTTCTTGGTGGCGGCAGCAGCAGCCTTAGCATCTCACGCCCGTCTCTTGTGTCCACACTGATAGCTGCTGCTCGCGCCCGTCTCTGGAGCTTGTTTAGGTGGTGCTCTGAATCCCCTCTCCTCGCGCACCCTGAAACAATGGTCTCTTGCCTCTTTGGCAGCTCCAGACTTTTTCCCAGACTCCCTCCCGGCTAGCTGTGGTGCACTAGCCCCTGCAGGCTGTGTTCACGCCGCCAACCCCAGTCCTCTACCTGGGATCCGACCGAAGCCCGAGCCTCAGCTCCCAGCCCCGCCCGCCCCGGCGGGTGAGCAGACAAGCCTCTCGGGCTGGTGAGTGCTGCTCGGCGCCGATCCTCTGTGCAGGAATCTCTCCGCTTTGCCCTCCGCACCCCTGTGGCTGCGCTCTCCTCCGTGGCTCCGAAGCTTCTTCCCTCTGCCACCCGCAGTCTCTGCCCGCGAAGGGGCTTCCTAGTGTGTGGAAACCTTTCCTCCTTCCCAGCTCCCTCCCACTGGTGCAGGTCCCGTCCCGATTCTTTTGTCTCTGTTTTTCCTTTTTTCTTTTGCCCTACCCAGGTACGTGGGGAGTTTCTTGCCTTTTGGGAAGTCTGAGGTCTTCTGCCAGCATTCAGTAGGTGTTCTGTAGGAGTTGTTCCACATGTAGATGTATTTTTGATGTATTTGTGGGGAGGAAGGTGATCTCCACATCTTGCTCCTCCGCCATCTTGAAAGGCCTCCATCCCAGCTTTCTTTTGAATAGCATTTGCCTGTTTACCCTTTTCTCTTTTAACTTTCACACTTTCTGTGTCTATAATTTCAGTTGTGTCTCTTATAAATACCATATAGTTGGATTTTAAAAGTTCAATTTTCTAATCTCTGGTAATCTCTAATTTTCACTGTTGAGTTTAGTTCATTTACTTTTACTCTATTTAATTGTATTTTTGGAGTTGTATTCCTGCTGTCTTGAAATTCTCAATAATTTTGTGAAAGAGGCTTGGCATTTTCATTTTGAACTGAGCTTTCCAAATTTTGCATTCAGTCCTGCAGAAGAGGAATAGTCTGGCTGTGGAGGAAACCAGTACCAGCCCTTGAGGGTGAATGTGATTCAGTTGGACTGGGCTTCTATCTGGATCCTCTGGACATTCTCTTTCCCGCTGGCCATTAATTCTGTTCCTATGCTAGATTTTCTTTCTGAGCTGAATTTATTGAGCATTGAATATGGGAGGGGATTGTGCAAGCAGAAATGCATTTAATCTTCACAATAACACTATGAGCAGAATTATTATTATCCCAGTAAATGGAAGCTCAGAGGTTAAGTAACTCACAGGAGCTCAGCACTGGAAATGGCAGGGCCTGGGTCCAACCCCAGGCCTGGGACACTACTCTACCCCCTCTAACCAATAGCTGGTTTCCTTACGTGGGTTTAGTAAATGCTTATACCAGGATTCATTTTCTGATGACCCCCATCTCCTCTCAGCTCCTGTTTGCTGTGTGCTTCTCCAGAAGCTCCTACCTCTGTGTTTTGTTTCAAGTTTTATAACATCCAATGCCAATGGCTCTGTTCAGCTGGCAGGACTCCACCTCCTGAGCCATAAGGACTTCTATGTGTCTCTGCTCCTTGCCTCTGTCCGTATCGTAGCAGCCTGGCACTTCTACTTACTAAACCTCCCTGTAGTTTCTTGAGGGTTCTCTTGCTCCCCTCCAGGAAGACATCAGTTCCTGGCTTCACCCAACTTCCTTACTCTATTCAGAAATATTTCATTGAACTGACCTATAGACCAATCCTAACGCATTGTTTTTGACCTCCAAATTCTCGTCCAAATAGGAACTGCTGCTCTGGAGACCATTGGTTTGTTTTCAAGATTATTCTTGCTGTTGGCCCTCTCTCTCTGTTTTACAGTTTTACAATTAAACTCCTTTCCCTGGTTCTTGCCTGGGTACATAGAATGTTCTGCTTTGACCTAGCAATTGTTTCTAGTGATGGGGCCCCATGACTCTTTTTTGAAATTTCATGAGACAATTCACTGTTAGCTCATTCTACTGCCCTCTCTGAATCTGGAATCAGCTCAGGTCTTATTTTGGGGTCTTCACTTCTTTGCCACCACACAGTAACACAACCCCCACGAAGACAGGCGAATAGTATGTGCACACACACACACACACACACACACACACACACTGCATACAACCCATTCCCTCCTGCAGCCCAGATGCTGCACCATTTCCCGCAGAAGTCCCCACAGGCTGTTCCATTGACCTGTCCTGTAGGCGGAATTGTCTTGCAGAATCCTTCTTACTCCCAAAGGACCTTACACAAACCACTTGGTTATTTCACGTTTGATATCTTCCTATGCTGCTACCTGTTAGATTATAAACTCTGGAAACTATGCTTTCAAGTCCTTTGGAACCACTGTACAAGCTGGTCTATCGCTGGTGCTTAGTAAATGCTTATATAGGTGAATCTCAGCTCCTCATGGCCTCCAACTAGAAAATCTTTCAAAGGCTGGCATAGTCTCAGCCGTGTAAAGGAGCAGTGAGTTTTCCATAATTACAAGCTAAGCTTCACACCAGCTCAACACAGTCTTAAAGTGTAGATAGTGCTGTTTTATTCTGTTGTATTATATAAGTTTTACATAAATTTGCAGACTCGTGGGTATTTCATAGGTCATTGTTGCTAACTCTGTGTGCATAACTATCTCTTAATATCTCATTCAACATACATAAAAGTAAAATTGATCAGTTACCATGATCATGGTCTAGTCTGCCTCTTTCTCAAGAATAAGTACTTTCCATATTATACAGAGTAGAGTTTTAATGTAATATGTTAATACCCTTTTTTATATGCACTTAGCAATTTGCTGTTTGAAAGTTCTTATATTTCTCTTTTAAATGAAATACTCCTGGTAATACATTAAGACCTGGTGTTTTATTATTTTTCTTTTTTCCCCCTTCTTCTTGTATTATGTCTGAATTCCTTAATTCTTTTTCCTGTTGTATGGCAAGTTTTATATTTCTACCTGTAATAGAGTGTGTTAATTATTCCTAATGATCTGTACCATCCCGAGATTGGTCAGCTAATTCGATAATAGTCATAAAATGTGCAGTTTTTTAATCTCCTTTTCTCATTTTCACTTTTTAAATACTTTTTGATGGTTGTCTGCCCTGCACTGATATCCTGCCTCTAAAGTGAGATAGAGTTTACTGTCATATTTGCTGAAGGGGAAACATTTGTCCCCATCATGAATATGCTAATGTTTTAGGATTTAGAATTGTAGATAACTTTAAAATAGAATATTATTTTTAAATGTAATGACAGGCTGAGTTGGTATGCTTGCAAATATCAGGAATCAAGTTTCTTTCTTTTTGTAGCTTATGACAGCTTCATTTTTCATATGTCTTTCTTAGGACTCCAATTTTTTTTTTTTTAATCTAGGCTTACTGATCCACATTAAAAAAAACAAAACAAAAAACAGTTGGAGACCAACTATAAGTTGAGTTACTTAATGTTATTTGAGACTGTTTCTCTGAGAAGTAGAACAACAAAATAACCATTTAAGAATAAGGTAAACAAAATGTTATTCAATAAGAGGCCATAAACATTTAAAATTTGAGCTTCAGTTTCATAGAATAGCCCAGAAAGGGCAGAGAACAGAGGACTGCTTAAGGATTTATAGACACAGGTAGGGATGGGCACCAGGCTGGCATTTGGAACATGGAGCTTGGTCTCCAAGGGGAAGAAGAAGATTTGGGAACAGAAAATGTCAGCTGCCCAGAGGAGGCAGCTGGGGCTAGAAGAGATGCCACCTGCTCCCATCCCCAACCCCAGGCTGCCTCTGTCCAATCCAAGGAGATGCCGAAGGCAGAAAGGGTGAGAGGGCCGCTGTGAAGAGGAAGAGCACTGACACTAGTCAAAGGCAGGCTTCACTCAGTACCATTGTAGGAGGGGCTTCAGTAAGACTGAGGTCAACTCCAAACGCAGCAAACACAGCTGAGGATTTATAGCCAAGGACCAGGGTGAGGGGTCAGTGGATTGAAAAGTACTTAGAAGAGACAACAAGGGTACGGGTTTTTTTGCTAAACTGTAATAGGATTCTTGCTCAGTAAGGTCTCTAAACAAAACTAAAATTCACTGTTCTTACATTGTGCTTTTTAAAAAATTTTTCCAGCTGACATCTCTCTTCCAGCTATTTCTGCCCTCTGATAAGGGTAGAGAACATGGAACAGGGCAATTCCCTGTGGGGTGCAGACAGAACCTAGACACATTTGTCACTGGTAGCTTCTATCTGCCTCTGTGTAGGTCCCTTTGGGGCCCTGGATTACCACTGGCCTGTGTCACAGGTGGACAGTCGGAATGAGTTGATGGGATCCAGGGACATCCTTCAGCTGGACGAAGGGCTCTTCCGTGGGCAGCAGATAAAGCTAAAGACCTAAGGGATGACCTGGAGGGTGCAAATGAGGCTAAGGCTGCCACAGGTGAGGGCTGGCCATACTGGAAACCCTCTGGAAGCAGAAAAGAAACAGAACAACAAAATGAAACCCAGAGGCGCCATGAGAGAGAAAAGGGTGGTGACACACACACCACTTTTACTACAATGAATGGACAGATAGGAAGATATTTTGGGTGCGGAGAGCACAGATTCCATCTGAGAAGTTGAGACCTGAGTCACCCTCGCTGGGAGCATCATGACTTGCATGTGAAACAGCGACCTTGTGATTTCTGTAATTACCCCTGGGACTTCCTGCTCCAATTCAATACCTGCTAAGATGGCACAAGAAGGCAAAGGTGTTTGTTCTTTCTGTTAAAATGTGATTAAGTGAAAAAAATGCCTTATTTTCTCCCAAAATAGGTCTCAATAACTCTTAAAAAATATTTTCTTTATATTATTATAAAAGCAATTACTACAAAGCTCATTATAAAAATGAGAAAAACATACAGGAAATATATATAAGAAAATGTACAGAAGAACATATAATCAATCTTTAACATGAAACATTATCATTATTAATGTTTTCCTGCAATAGGCACTCCCAGTCAAAAGAGGTATTTAGGAAAACAGATTTGTGGCTGGTCTCACTCTGTGGCTGGGTCAGGAAAGGCCGCATAAGTCACGTCCCAGGGGTCGGGCTTTGGGTGTTTAGACAATGGGAACCTTGCTGATGTGAAGCAGGGCAGAGGCGTAACTAGATGCTGCTTGGGAAGGTCCCATGCCTGCAAGTGGAGCATGGGTGGGAAGGGGTGAAACTGAAGGCAGGGATCCCACAGGGACCCGGGGAGAGACAAAGGGGGAAGTGGTAAGATAGCCATAGCTAGGTAGGGAAAATGGGAGAAGACACACCTGTGAGGGCACAGTTCCCGGTTTCAGTAATTCAGTGAATATATGGTGTGAAGTAGGGGAGATGCACCCACATTTTACATATTATAAACAATGCTGGGAAGTAGGCATGCTTGAACGGGCATTTTCCAACTCAGCTCCTCCTACTTCCCCAAGGAAATTATTAAAGTAGGACTGGTGAGTCCAAAGGATTGCTGGGCTCTGGGGGACACTCAATCCACACTGCTTCTTTCCCGCTCTTGTTCAAAGCTAAGAGAAGGGGAATAAAGGAGCAAGTCAGAGAGAGACCCCAATGCCGGTGCTCCTTCCTAGAGAGCTGGGGGGTGGGCAGTCGTGCACACAGTGCCAGGGGCTTCTCAGCAGGACCTACCCCCTCATGGGGACGTGCTCTCCTGTTAGCTTAGGGCCTGCGGAAGTTCAAGGGCCCACACAGTCCTGCTGTAAGACTCAGCCATGTCCAAGCCCGCAGGGGCAAGAGTAAGAGGGTGCAGGAGGTCAGGCAAGTGTAGGGTCTTATGGAAACCCAGGCAGTGATGGAAGTACTTCCCCACAAAAGGCAAGGAGTTTGATGCATGCTGTTTATTTGGCATCTTTATGGCAATGGTAAGCTTGCTGGGCAATACCTTGAACAGAAGGTATATCATGTCCAAAAAGCACAGCCAGGTAAGGGGAAAAGAGTAACCTGCAGTGGAGAAACCTGTGCGACACCACTCGACTGATAAGGGTGAATATGACTGGTACGTCATGTGGACACCATGCATCCCTGGCATGAAGTGATGATATGGGATCTCACCCGGCAATGTCCTTCCCCAGATCTATCAACCCAGTATAGTGATGAAACATCAGATAAGCCCACACTGGACATTCCAAAGGAGACCTGACTGGAACCCTCAAGACCATCAGGGGGTGCCCCACCAAGACACTGAGGCAACATGGCAGGTCAATGTGATGGGGGAGTCTGGATGGGGTCCTGGAACAGAGAGGAGACATGATGGAAAACTGCTGGCATCCCAATGAAGCCTGGATTTTGGTAAAAATAATGTACCAGTTCTGATTTTGTTTTATTTAATTTTTAAAAATTTTCGCTAATGTGCTGTGGTGATGTTAGATGCCGGCAACGGGGACTGCTGGGTGAGGGGGTACCCAAACTTGGTACAACTTTCCAGTGAGTCTAAAATTCAAAAATAAAAAGTTTACTTTATTTAATACTAGAAAGCATACAGTGTTTACAGCACTCAGCATAGAGTCTGGCACAGAGGACGCACCCAATAAATATTTGTTGTCCTTAAAACAAAAATTAGAAAAAAATATTACCAAACCCACTTCGGATTGGTCATTGGCCCTTTCTAGTTTTGAGTCGGGGCCCCACTGTGAAGTGTTTCTAAGACCAGGCCAAGGTATATGTGCTTGATTCTGAAGAATGGAAAGGGGATTCTCTGAAAAGTTTTGAGTACAGATGTGTCATATTTAATTGTGGAAAGATAATCCTGGTGGCGGTTTATAGAATGGGAGACATCTATTTAAGGCCATTACAATAATTAAAGTGACACACTATAAGTATGTGATCTAAGACTGAGGCAATAAAGTCAAGATAAAAAAGAGGAAACTGATGGGATACAGCTTACAAGAGGAGCTAACAGGACTTGGTAACCAACTAAATGAGGGAGAAGATGCAAAGCATGGCTTGTTGTCCCCAAGGCTGTATTTATACAAGACCCCTAGTGTCCCAGGATTAAATCCTATCATCTGGGTGCAATCATTGCCCAGCTCCCTTAGGTCCTCAGCAAGGCCAGTAGAGGGGAGAGGCCTGGGATGGCAGGGGTGGAGGTCCATGGCCTGGGCGCTGCCTTTGCAATGGGTATCAGGGCAGTAGAAGGCACAGATGCCTCAGAAGTGATGGTAAGGTGATCACTGGTTCCAAAGGTCCAGTCCAGAAACAGGACCACCATCGAAGAACTACGTTCTGCCTGGAATCCAACCAGGAAATCAGGCCAGGCTGGCGGAAATACCTGCAATGCTGGTGGATGGGGCTCTGGGGAGAGTCTCCACTCGAGGGCTTCAGTAGGGGGTCAGGAAGGCATGACGTTGAATTCAAGCCTCCAAAGCCCTAAGATCAGAGTGCTGGGCTGGGAAACTAGACAAAACTTGAAGAAAGGGATAAATTGGGGAATTGGGGTTGACATATACACACTACTATATATAAAATAGATAACTAATAAAGACCTACTCTATAGCACGGGGAACTCTACTCAATACTCTGTAATGGCCTATATGGGAAAAGAATCTTAAAAAGACGGGATATATGTACATGTATAACTGATTCACTTTACTGTACACCTGAAACGAACACAACCTTGTAAATCAAGTCTACCCCCGATAAAAATTTTAAAAAAAGAAAAAGAAAAAGAGATAGTTGCCTCTTTACTGTCACTCCCATGATAAATTTCACTTGCAGACAATTAAATCCAAGCCCCGCAGGGTCTGAATTGATACAGAGACAAAGGCTGCTGATGTATTTTCTCCCCCAGGCAGGACTGAGTCAGGAAGCAGGGTGAAGGGAAGCATTTTAAACCTCCTATTGGGACCCAGCTGTGAGGAGCTACAGTAGCAGAAGGGCCAAGGTAGCGCTGACAGTAACAGATTTCCTAGCTGATGATAAAGATGGCACTAAATGTGGGGTCTGTTTCAGCTCAGTTTTTCGGTGGTTGTAACAACCAAGCTGTGCAGAGAGCGCTGTGGGAGGTGGTAACCAAGAAGTGGTCCAGGCCAAGTGCTGGAGGTCTGGGCACTGACTGTCTGCCAGTGTGCTCCAGTTCAGAGCCAAGCAATTCAACGTGCATTTGCCTGAACAAAATAAACAGGGTTTCTCGGACGTTAGTGGTAGCGGGGCGTGCATACTTAAGGGCAGCATTTGGCCTACTTTATTCCACTTAAATGCATCTGAGCTTTTGGTTCCACGTTATAAATAAGGAGTTGGGCAGTTTGCTGTGTTTAAATTACCCAATGCCTCTTTTTTTTTTTTTTTTTTTTTTTTGTCTTTTCAGACAGAAGTCTTTCTGGACTGCTGTTTTGGATTTCCTCTCAAATCTTCTTATGTTGTAATTGCATAGCTCATACAACGAGAAGCTTCTATAGAGCTGCAAGAAATTTCTGTACATCTTTTCAAGGGTAAATTTAGAAAAAACCTGATTCGGGGCTATTAGAGCTGCATAAGTAGCAAGTCTAATTCACCTTCAATAAAAGATTCCGATAAAGTTGTTAAATGAGCTCAACCAGAGCAGAATGATCCAAAAAAAACAAAAAACAAAAAACACAGCTCCTTTCTGAGTGCTCAGTATAAAGGCTAAACACACAGCTTGAAGGGAATGGGCTTGTTTCCTTCTGACTAATTGCACACAGCATCCTGTGTCTATGCCCACGTGGACTGCAGAGAATGGGAGATGCAAATGCACATTCCTGTGCCCAAACCGGCAAAGTGATCAATTCTGGGAGAAAATCTACATACACTATGAGCCTAACATCTGTATCTGGAGGCTGCCTTCCGCAGACATCCTGAGCCTTGCCAGGAGGAAAGAGAATTTCTGCTTTCCCCTTCCTCTGTTTACTGCAAAGCAGGAAGGGGTGCTGTCTGGCTATTAAGACACAGCCTTGATAAATGGTGCTGTGTTCCCTGCACAGGACCAGTGACAGAGTCTCCCAGTCTGGTGTGTGGACTGGCCCAAGAGTACCCATCTTGAGCCTCTGCAGGATCCCACCTGGGACCCTCCCCAACTGATTCTCAACTTCACTCCTGCTCCAAGGCAATAGAAGCAAAGCAGTCATCTCATATCACCTTTGGGTTAGCTTTGGACACTTGCTTTTATTTTACCCCATAAAGGACCTTCTGTATCTTCCCCTCCTCAGTGCTTCTTTCCTTCTGTCCTAAATTGTCAGCTGCAGGGATCAGGTGCAAATTGGATGATGTCGCAGGCACAAATAGTCCGGGAAATAATTTCTGGTCACTGCTCAGTTGATACAGATGCACCCATGCACACTAGACAAACCCTGTGTGCAGCCCAGGTTCTGCCCAGTGTGTCCCAGGACAGTAGAGTGAAGGCTCTTGGGCCATTGGGGGCCCTGGTGGGCAACCTCGTTGGGATGGAGAGGAGCAGCCGTGGGGCGGAGGCACTAGGAGGGCCCACTGTGTATGCTGTCTCCAGGATGCCACTGGAGGTGATCTCCTTCCAGGCTCCTCTGAGGTGCCCATGGCATCTTCTAGAAGGCCTGAGCAATGGCAACAAGTGGGGCAGGTGGCTATGTCAGACCCGGGCTTTACTCGCCCTTTCTGTCTCCTGCATCCCTTCCCTCCTTCTGCCTCTTGACAGATCAAACAAAGGCACCAAATTAAAGATGACTCAAGGAGGAGAGAGGGGGTGCTGTGATGGCTCTCCCTCCTCCCTGGGGCAGGGGTTTTGCTTGAGGGAATCTGAACGTCTGGCCAGGAGAAGTCAGATCTGAGGGATCAAGTTTAGGAGAAACAGCCTCTGAGCCAATTAGCACCTCAGCCTGTGGCCTTGCTGTTAATCTATCTGTGTTCCCCACCGCTGTCTCTTCTTGTGCTCACCGTAGGATCAATTATCACTTTCTTCTGATCCTAAGAAAATCACCACTGACTAAAGGAAATGGACTCACTGTTCCCGGCCACTTGTCAGTAGACACCTTTAACGAAAGTCACTCAGAGGCCTTTTGAGTGCTTCACAGCACTAAGGAAAAAACAATAAGAACGACAACTCAGTATCAAAACTATTTCTTGGGAGTTGAGTCTATGTTAAGCTGCTCTTAAAAAATAGTTGATTCTTCTAACATATTATCTTGATTCTCACTAGATAATAATATATCCCAACTGAACCTAAATCAATTATTTTACTTTATTTTGCTAAAAAATAACTTTTTGTATTTTTCCTGGATATGTGTGTGTCACTGAATATATAAATGATGGGCATACATTAATTTTTAATCAGTAAAAGTGCTATTTTGTTAAAAATAAACCCTCCTGAATTTTGGAACACCGAGATAAAGACTTAAAACGTGATACATATTTTGACTAAGCAATTATTTTTTTTCTAAACATAAAATAAGTTTTTAAGAGTTTATGCTAGACAATAATTAGGGGTGCTCCAAATTATATGAAGATATTTGTTACAGTATTTTTAAAAAGAAAAATTAGAAACAATTTATAGACCTACCAAGACACTGGTTTAATAAAGAGCAGTGCATTAGGAACTCATTAAAAACTGCATTGTAGGACAAGACTTAATGATGTGGTCAAATAGATTAGTTTACTAAGTTAAAAGAACAGGTTACATAACAGTATTTACCTTACAATATGAAATTTGTGAGAAAAATGTATATACAACCAAAGGAAAGAAAGTACATACGATTTTCTAAAGGTGGTTATTTTGGAGTCATTTAATGATTGATTATTTTCATTTTTCTTCCCTGCCCTTTCTTCATTTGCCTCAAGTCTACAACAAATGCACACTAAATTTGGCCAGCAAAAAATAATATAGATTACACAAAAATTATGTTTACGTGCAGTACTTATTTATGTTTAACAGCCTTATGGGATATTGCTGATATTCCTTACACTGCATCTATTTAAAGTGTACACTTTGATAAAGTTTTGACATATGAATACGCTTGTAAAACCATGACCCTAATCAAGATAATGAACATCCCATCGCTGTTAAGTTTCCTCACGCCCTTTGGCCATCTGTCCCTCCCGACCCTCCCAGCCCCTGCCTTACCCCTTGTATCTAGGCACTTTCTGTCCTTCTGTCACTTTAGATTAGTTTGTGTTTTCCACAGTTTTATATAAGGGGAATCATATGTGACCTGTGCACTTCTTTGCTTTGCTTTCCTTCACCCAGCACAATGAGTTTGAGATTATCCCAAGTTGTGGAGTATCTCAAAGGTCATTCTTTTTTATTACTCAATAGTATTTCATTGTATGGATGCACCAGTTAGTTTTTCCTTTCACCTGTTGATGGGCATTTGAGTTGTTTCCAAAATTTGTTCGTTTAAAAAGGAACGAGTATGAGACTCCTGGAGTCTGGTGGGTTCTCAGGCCAAAGGGGTATTTCTTGAGATTGTTTCGGCTCACTAGAGTTTAAGAGAAAAGCTAACGTCAGTAACGTTCTCCTTGCGCAGGAAGCCTTCAGTGTTGGTGGCCAACATAGGATCAGGTTGATAAGAGCAGACATACAAATTTGGTAACTTGATCTTTTCAAATTAGAACACTTTCTGTAGTTCTTGATTTAGGGGAGACAAGGGTTCTGGGAAAGCAGCCATGCACATTATGTGGGAACGCATGGCAGTGACCCATAGGAAACTCTGTGGCCGGTGAGTGGTGGATCTTTCTACCTCAACTGGATGGTCCTCCCCCATGGATTAGTGTCACTGCTTGGTGATTATTTGTACAGCAGAGGAAGATGGACCACGGAGAAGTGGACTGTGTCAGAGGGAGTAATGGGGTAAAAGATGGTGTCCAGGGTACCCGGAGAAGCAGAAGATCATTAAACTCCATGGGCCCAACTTCTGATGCTGCTGTATAGTCACTCACATGGCATCTTTTCACATAGTAACACTTCAAGGCATGGTGATTTCCAAAGACAAAGCAGAATCCCTTGGGATACCATGTGTTTTCTTCACTGGGTGGTTTGGACTGGTACCTCTGGAGGGCAGACCCTCACTCCTGAGGGCTTCCACAGCTGAGCTCACGCTGGGCACGTGTTACACTCTTTGCTCATTTGTGGAGCTTACATTTTAGGTCCATTTTTTAACCTCGTTTTTTTCTGGACATTTATTGGCATGTGTTTGTTAGATTTCCTGATGGAAATGTCTGTGAGTCAGGTGGGGCCTCTTGGGTAAGAGGAGAACAGCTGATGCTTGTTGCAGACCCACCACCACGTGAACACACATTTTGGTTTTCCTCTTTACAACACAGGGATGTGGGTGTTCTCAGCCCATTTTTACAGATGAGGACACTAAGGCACAGAGAGCTGGTTAAGCGATGTATCTAAGTTCACAGAGGCAGTCAGTAGAGGATACTGGAATCAAACCCAGCTCTGTTGTATCCTAAAGCCAGTGATCTTTTTAGGTTTATTCATTGAAACTAATATTGGTTGAACACTTACTACACCTCAGGCACTGTTCGAGGTACTAGAAATATAGCAAAGAACAAAACAGATAAAAGTTTCTGCTCACATGGGGCTTCCATTCTAGTGGGTGAGACAGACAATGGACAAGATAAACAGAGTGTGTCTTATGTTATTATGACAGTGCAAAGGAGGAATGTAAAGCTGGGAAGGATGGTGAAAAAGCATTGGGACAAGGGCTACAGTTTTAGATAAGGTGTCCAAGGAATGAGGAAAAAGCTGTGTGGTAATCAGGAAGAAGAGCTGTCCAGGCAGAGGGTACAGCAAGTGCAAAGGCCCTGAGGTTGACATGCTTTAGGGGAGTGTCTCTGGTGTTTAAGAAATAGTCTCAAGTATGTTAGCATGAGAGAAACCTTCACACATGGGGTTCCCTCAAGGTCTTTTTAAATAACAGGATAAGACTATATTAAAGGTATATTAAAATATATAGTTTTGTGTTTAGGTATACAGATACAAATTGTTTTTTTAACATGCAAGTCTTTGGAATTTTTAAATCACTTTATTGTTTTGTGCCTGAAATATAAGCTTTCTGTTTTCATTGTAATTTCAGCCAAGTAACATTTAGCAAAGCCCCAAGGAAATGTTTGCACATTATGTTTGCACATTTGACTTTGTTTTCACACTTAGTTGAAATAACAGACTAATAGGAAAACCTAGGCTTTAAACTGAAGTCTAACCCATCCACTTTGCTGCGCTGAGCCTGGGTCAGCAAGGCTCTTTGAGTTTGCTTTACTCATCTGCAATAAAGGGGCGATACCTTCCTCCCTGTCATGGTCTATCCAGTGATCTTCCACCATTGTGTATGGATCTTTTGATTTTGTCTAAGAGCTGGGAGTAAAAAAAAAAACAACAAAGATGGGGCTTACCAGCCTGTGGCAGCATGCATTTTAGCAAGGAAAGAGAGATGGGTAAGCAGGTGTGCAACGACAGCAGGTGATAAATCAACAGTAGATGAGGGGTCACTGACCCTGCAAGTGGCATGGGGGTAGGGTGTTGATGGACACGCAGAGGAGCTGGTAGGTGGGTTGTGGTTCAGACCGGGGGAGGTACAGGGTTTTCTGTGCAGAAATGAAAAGTGATCACAGAACAAAAATGAGAACAGCCACACGATGCATTATGACATTTCACATTGCTCGTCAGGGTCCCATGATGGAAGCAAGAGATTAAGGGGACCTGAAAGAGGTCACAGCAGTGGGGAGAGGACAGGCAGGAAGTGATAATATTAGGACGAGCTTGTCACGGCTGGTGATGGTGGAGAGGAGAGAGGGAGGAAAGGGGTTTAGGAGGCACCTTAATTTTTATCTTGGGTGATGGTACAGTGGTGCTGGTGATGAGGCTGGTCTACACTGGAGAATGAGCGACTCTGAGGTGCTAGGTAATGACTTGATCTTTAGAGAGATGTAGGTGGAGACGTCTAGTAAGTTACTACATGAAAAGTTCAGGAGTCCAGGAGAGTTGTGGGCTGGAGACTTAGATTCAAGAGCCAGAAGAAGGGGATACATTTTCCAGGGGCAGCAGACAGAGGAGAGAAGGGCCACAGAGAGAGTATTCCAGATTTCTTAGCAGACAACCAGGTCTTTGATGGCAATGGGAGACTCGGAAGCGGGGGGACAAGATAATTACTGTGGCAGGAACTCCTATGTTTACACGTGTCGCCTAGTTGAATTCCCATAACAACCTTCTCAGGCTGTGACCCCATTTTACAGAAGAAGAAACTGAGAGGTAGAGAAATGAGGTCACTTGTTCACGGTCTGAGTCATTCTAGGAACACAAGTGGTCTCGATCCAGTTGACGGCGCTCACAGGGACAGTTGGAAGAGGTGATACCAGAAGGAAGAGGAGTCTTCTGTCCCTTCACCATGCTCTTTTCTAGTTGGGCTTTTGTTCTCCTCGGTGTGAAGACTTGACTTTGGAGAATGTCAGTTGAAGACTTCCAGAATTTCAAATGCCAGGAAGTGTTTTTATATCCTCTAATTTTGATATCACATTAAACAATGTGATGTTGCATCACACAACAAACTGCTACATAAAGAAGGAAGTGGGTACTGAGTCCTTGCCCACAGTGAAAGAAAGGGCATTCCAAGCAGAACTTTCTCAACGTTGTTCGGTCATACATGCACTCACACACACACACACACATTCAAGAAATGATAATTCAAAAATCCTAGTGAATTCTAGATAACTCTCTTGTTTTAGAAGCACACTCCTTGCTCTATTGGAATATGATGCATTGGGGTGGGAGTATGTGGGAGTGGACGGGGCTGACCTTGGATGAGAGAACAGGGGTCATAGCAGCAGCATCTTCACCCTGCAGAATTAGATATAGCCTCCCATCCTTCTGCAATTCAATAAATTGTTAAGACACTAAAAACTCAATAATCTTGGTGACCAAAACTTGTCAATATGGAGTTTGTTTCTGTGATGTTTAACATCATTTCTCTAGGTTTAAAATGGATTATTTGCTCTCTTTTTCCCATTACTGTATAAGAAAATGGCACTTTTTGCTACATTATAAATGTTAATGGGGAAGGAGAGAGAATTTAAACAGCAAAAGCATGCAGAATGGAGACTGTGAGCTGAATTATTTTAATTTTGGCTTGAGTTCTGTTTGAGTTCCTGTTATTTTGCTCTAATTTGGGGAGGAAGGAGTGTTGAATTTAGACATTTGGTATCTGCTTCAGTAACTTCAACTATTTCTTTCTAATCAGTTTTACTTGCAGTTCAAGGCTTAGTATAAAGTATTAAATTCTGTATGTGATCCTGTCCTACTGTTTTGTGCACTTCTATCATAAACATCTTAAGAAATAAAGAGAAGTGTGAAAAATGAAAATATAATTTATATTCTTTGAGATTAGAACTTCATTACTTACCCAGAGGCAATGTTTCAGCAGTCATTTCCAAGTACTCCTTTAAATGAGATCTAAGTGTATCACATTTAAAATAGATACTTAAAAATAATTACTATAAGAGTAATTTGGTATCATTTTAAAAATTAAGGAGAACATGTCCTAGAATGGATCACTATCTATCTATCCTATATTTAAGTGACATTGAGATTGTTAAAGCTCTCTTCCCTTATATAGACTCCATTTTCTTCCAAAAGTTTGTAATATTTACAACAATCTAAATCCTGACTACTTCATAGGGTCTAGGTGTCATATGGAGCCATTTCCCAGAGACATAATTTGAAAGTGTCCACAGTTTTTTATTTTTTTAAGTTCAGTGTTGTTGTTGTTTTTTTTTTTTTCTCAATGACCCTAATTAACCAATCAGGATGAAGGAAAGAACAAGGTTAAAAAGATTTGGTTTTCAGGTTTAAAGGAGAAAATATTATATATTTCTGCTTCTACCTATGAAAAAACCCAAAGCTTTTCAATGCTTTTGCTCATGTACAATGTCATTCAACATATTTTAGGAGGCAGCATAAAAACTCAAAGAGAAAACCTGCATGTTTTGTTATGTTGGCCGCTTATAGATTTTAATCTTCCATCATTTCATATGAGTTTTTGATATTTACAGGAAGGCAAATACTCTGTGCATTCCAGATGCCATTATATTATTATAACTGTCATTTGGAAGTGGGTTGAATGATTTGGATGGGGAAAAGCCCTATCTGGAATTTTAATCCATAGAGGCCAGAACTGGCTGCTAATATACACATTTTCATTGTGAATAAACTTTTCCCATCTAAACATGATGCATGATTAGCAGTTTTATAAATAGTAAAACTTTTATTTGGGGTAACTAAATTTAGTCTTCCTGGTCAAGTTCATGTTTCTTTTTTTTTTTTTTTTTTTTTGGTTTGACTTTATACAGACATGGAGGTTGGCATTAAGTGATTACTTATAATGTTTTATTACACTGAAATCATAGATTTCCATCAAGGGCAGATTGGAAATTACCATGTCAAGTTCCCTCACTTGATAAATTGGTGACAGAGGACTTACTCAACGTCACTCAATGTGAAAGCTAACCCCAGGTGAGGGTCATTTCCACTGGAGTAGACTGGGAAAGGCTGGATGAAGGGCAGGCAAATCATATGACATGACTGAGCCCTGCTTAGTAATGACCAAGGAACAGAAAGTCCCGACCAGCCAGCACCGTCTGTCAGTACTTGGAAGATAGGCACCATGACGCAACACTGCGAAGGGGAAGACACCTGAACCGACATATTTCAGCTGTCCCCTCACAATAGGGGTTGTGAGTAGCTATAGAAAAAAAAAAAAAAGTTATGACATTTCTTACAGCCTGAGATTTGAAGGGTTTATATGTCCTGTGAGCCATTTAGATGAGAAAATATCTTCACAGGTTGACCAGATGTTCATCTGTTTGGAATGGGGTAGAAATAAGTAGACTCTCCTAAGGTGCTTGATCAAAATCAATTCTTAACCTATATGTTACTGACATGACCATCCTGTCAGTTACCCAAGTAAGAACCTTCACTCCTTTTGCTCCTGCGTGCTGTCTATTGTGAGCTTACAAACAATTGGATTCAGTTTTTCCTTTTCTGTTTTCCTCACCTGTTTGGGATCCTAAAGAGTTTTTTTCTCTGAAGCCTTTAACTTGACCTCTGGTAGTCAGTACATTGATAGCCTGTAATGTGCCATGTCTTCTGGTACCCACATTCATGTGTGGCCTCCTCCCATGTGACTGGGTATTGCTATGTGACCAGATATGGCCAATTGCTATATGACCAGACATGGCCAAACCTGGTTGTTGCATCAACCAGGGCTGATGCAACAGGAGACCGGATAAGCACTTGCACATTGGGACTTGCCCTGTTGGAACTCTCCTCCTTGGAATTCAGGTGGCACACCGTGAGGCAACCCAAGCATCCATTAAAAAAAAGGCCAGCAAGAAGGAACACGGAGGTCCCACACTGATGCACCTGAGCTCCCAGCTGGCAGCAACAACAATCAACCAAGTCAGCGAGCCTTCTTGAATGTTCCAGCCTGGTGTAAGCCCCCAAATGTCTACAGCCCCCAAATGTCTACAGCTGAAATCATGTGGAGCAGAAGAGTTTCCCAGCTGAGCCCAATCAATTATAAAATCAAGAGACATAGTAAAACATATTTTTGTTTGGGCTGTTGTATGTTAAGCCACTAAGGTTTGGGGTGGTTAGTTATGCAGCAATTGACAAAGAAAATGTCTTACTCTTTTTTTTCTATCTATCTTCCTTCTCACCCCACTTCCCTTTGTAACAAGCCTACTTTCACATCGTCTTCTCTTACTCCTCTTTGGATGCCCTGCTTCCCTAATTGGGGGAATGCTCACCATTCCCAGTTCCACTGCTGTCTTTCTTCTGTTTGTTGTGGCCTCTCCTGAATTACCCATCAGTGCCTCCTATGAGCCAATTCATCTCTCAAAGGCCTAAGCTTCATAAACCCCCCGGGCTGGTAAGTTTCGCTCCGTAGCCCTGGGGGCTCCTTCACTGCTACATTTCTTGCTTATTCTTGGCTCTTCCCTCTCTGCTCCTGCTTTGTGGATTGCTAGCTCCCAGAGTGTCATTCCGTGTTCTTATATTGCCTGGCACAAACCGAACACGTGTCTCTTGAGTTGAATTCTTTAAGTTGTACAGCATAGAACACCGGGATCTTGTAAGTACAAGCATCACACTGCGTAGGAAAAGCCAATGAGCTGCACAGGAAATCACAGGGCAGAGCTAGAATTACTGAGGTCAGAAAACAAAGAGCAAAGAAGCAACATAATAACAGTCTTCATATATTGCCGAACGCTTTGTAACACTGGTGTTTAAAGAACGTGATTGACACTAGGCTTATGAGTTTCATAATTTTTACAACATATAAGTGCAATGTTTCTGAGGACATGATTAAATTCTACAAAGTATTTCCAAAGGGTAAAGGGATATATTTAGACAGTCAGGTAGATAAGTACGAAGGCAGATAGACAGATAGATGGAAAGATAATAGGTGGATAGAGTCTTAGTATAACTTACTGAGGACTACAACTTGGAGTAGTACCATTAATGGCTGAATGAAAAACAAACTAATCCTTACATGTTAAGGATGAGGGCTGTGCAACATTGTTTCCCTGCACAGAACACTTGACACTAGATGGCAGATAGATAGATAGATAGATAGATAGATAGATAGATAGATAGATAGATATGAGTATAATTGCTTTACAGTGTTGTGTTAGTTTCTGCTGTACAATGAAATGAATAAGCTATATGTACACATGTATCCCCTCTCTCTTGGACCTCCCTCCCACCCACGTAGGTCGTCACAGAGCACCGAGCTGAGCTCCCTGTGCTATACAGCAGGTTCCCACTAGCTATCAAGTTTACACATGGTAGTGTATTTATGTCAAACCTAATCTCTCAATTCATCCCACCTTCCCCTTCCCCTCCACCCCATGTCCACATGTCCATTCTCTGCCTCTGTGGCAGATATATTTTTGAAAGGTGCCCCTGATGAGTAAAGACTTCAGTGTGCTGCAGGGACTGTCTTCCTGGTTTTGCTCAGTCCAGGGTCTGGTCTGTGGGTCTTATTTCTGGTGTAAGAGCCACATGGTCCAGGATGACTTGTGAGTATATTCATGTCAAAACAATATTGTTTTGGGAGCCTGTAATTGCTCAATTTCCATGTTTTGCAGCAAGATAGAATTTCATAGAAAATAAAACAGAGACTAAGAACTCCAGTGGGAGAGGATGAGATGGCCCATCATTCTTCTATTCATTTCATGGCGTCTGCTGCCCCAGCCCACTGTCTTCATGACTTTGTGTCCCCACAGTGCCAGCCTAAGAGCCTGAGTCTCTTTCTCCCCTACAGCCTATTTAAGTGGGGCCTTTTCTGTGCTCTTGGCCCTGGCAAGGATTTTAGTTTCAAATGGATTTTTAGCTTGGGTAAGAAATGAAGTGTAGAGATACTAACTACTCTTAAAACCTTCCTATGGATTTTTAAAACAAATCTCAAGCAAAACCTTTTATCAATGGTGGCTTTAATGAATACCATATAATTCCAAAAGACACAACACAGTTTTAAGTTTTATTTAGCATTATGAAATTACTAGGCATTCACCTGATTATTATTTCTTTGGCATTATTAAAAAGATAAAGCATGCATCTGTGAATCAAGGAAATGGGAGAAATTGTTGAGTAGATGGAATGGGCTTTTAATAGGATTTTGAAGTCAAATAGCATTAAGATCGTCAAGGAAATAAGAATAGTGGAGGGGTTTAACATATGAAATGGTTTAAGTCACCTTCAAGGTTGAGAGCCCCTTAGACCTAAATGGATTATTGCTCCTCCACTGTTCATCCCACAGCAAATTCCAAAATGCTTTCCACTTTCCTCAACTACTACATACTTTTAAAATATGTTAAAATAAGTGGTCTAGAATGGCTTTCCAATTAGTTCACTGGACCTTCCTTGATATGGACCAGTATCCAAAGGTCCTGACACTCCAGCTGGAATGGCTGCTAATCAAGGGATAAATAAAATGTGTCTTGGAAAATCACATTGCAATCTGATCCCTGTTCAGTCAGTGTTTATGACATTATAAACAATATTTTCCAAGCAGATAAAACAATTGTTTCAAGTACCTTGTATCTTCCTTTTTGGAGAAGTAATAAAGAAAATGTGCTATGGGAGTTCCCTGGTGTTCCAGTTGTTAGGATTCTGGACTTTCACTGCCACGACCTGGGTTCAATCCCTGGGTCAGGGCCACACTCCCAGGAAGCCACCTAGGTTACTAGAGGTACTAGCTCAGAATAAAGGAATATAGAATGAGTAGAAGGAGAGAGAGATGAGGTATTAGTCAGCTCAAGCTACCATAATAAAATATCATTGACTGAGTGGCTGAAACAACAGGAATCTCATAGTTCTGAAGGCTGGACATCCATGATGATGTTGTCAACAGATTCGGTTCTCACAGCGAGGCTTCTCTTCCTGGCTTGTAGACAATCACCTTCTCATTGTGTCCTGACATGGTACAGAGAGAGAGAAGAAGAAAGCTCTATGTTTTCTATTCTCATAAGGGCACCAATCCCATCATGGGGCCTCATCCTCATGACCTCATCTAAACCTAATCACCTCCAAAGGCCCCACCTCCAAATATCATCACAGTGGGCACCTAGGACTTCAACAAATAAATCTGTTGGCAGGACACAAAATTGAGTCCCTAACAGATGGAAAGTATCAGTTGTCATCCTAAACCCACTGCAGTGTTGGAGGTTTTAGTTTGTCACACTAATATCCTTCCTTCAACTCTCCCCAGGAAATGAGACTAACCAGTTACAGTGAAATCTCTAGGCTGTCTTGAGTGTGAGATGCTGACTCACAGCTGTATTCATCTTCAGGAATTATTCTGAAGGGAGCTGTCTAACCCAAGGGGTAGAAAGGCCAAGCTCCTTTCCCTCAAGTTGGGGAAAACTCTGAAAGGCGACTGCTTTTGCAAATGCAGTGCATTTAAAATTTACCTTGTGCTCATTCCTGTCTGCTTCTCTCACTCCCTTTCAGGGGCTATTCCTGAGAGCAGTCCCTGAACACAAATCTCTGCTCAGAGTCTGTTGCAGGGAACCCGAGCTGCCACCAGAGGTGTGTAAGTAATCTTGGTCAGAGGGTGAACAGAGGAATGCTGAGGGCACTAACCACTCCCATTCTGCACCCCTCCCTGTATTCAAGCCCTTTGACACAAAATTTTGTATTTTTCTCACTAAAGAGGCATAGTTTATTGTATTAATTTCCTTACCCCTTGATTATGGCCGTCTGGCTGCTCTGCAGAGTAGGCTGTTAGCAGACACGATGTACATAAATAGTTGAAAACGGCCTTTGGATTCCACTTGGCTCTTGATCCTCTATTAGCTCCAGGAGATATGCCTGGACTAGCCCTTTACGATACAATACAGTTAAAGATACTTTCTCTTTGAACTTGAGGTCAGTTTCTCTCATTACAGAATCCTAAGTGCTGAAGCCGGCTCTATTTGGCAAGTCAAGCTTACAGAAAAAAAAAAAAAAAAAAAAACCCACACATTTTTTTTTTATTTGCATAGAAGATGGAAGATCACACAATCTATATCTGGATCATTATTCTGCTGATTACAAGACTCAGAAACCAAATGAGAGAAGAAAGAAAGGTCACGTGTTTCCTGGAGAATCATCCTGCCCTGCAAGGCAGAAGGTCAAGCAAGGTCACTGTCACCTAGAAAATAATGATGGAGACTGCAATCTCCCGAATTGAGGTCAAAAGTTATTTTTATCTGAAGAGATAAGTACAAAAATCCCTCCTTGACAGATGTATAGAGATTGGTCTGTCAAATAAATATCATATATATCTCAGTCAATATCTCTGGATAAACGCTAACTGACTTGTTTTTCAGAGAATTCCATTTCAGACCATGACACTGAGTTGTTGAAAACATTCTGCTCTCAGAAACCATTTATAATAAACAGGGCATTTGAGGCATCATCAGTGGTTACCCCTCTTTATGGTTCTATTTTTTATGTTCTGAACTATGGTTTTGAAGGCGATTTATTTATTTTTCTGAGAAGTCCTGTTTTAATTCAAGTCTTATACACAATCCAAGGGGATTACTTAAGCTTCTTTTATGTACAGAGGTTCTCTCATATTGAATAAAACTTTCTTTGTTTGGTAGTTTTAGGTCTATTTCCCGATAGGGTAGTGATGCTAACCCATCCAGACTTGGTGGATTATCTGGTTACTTTGTTATTTAAAACCATGTGGTCAAGATCTCACCTGTAGGAACATCTGTCTTCATAGGAGAGTCAATGTGTCCCATTTCAGTCTTGGCAGAAGGAAGCAGGAGAACTCAAAAAGGGGCATCAACACGGGAAAGAAGAAATCCTCTGTCCTTAATGGAGAGAAAGTGAATCCTGCTTGGGGAATCAAGCATGGGGGGCTGGAATGGTTATTCTAATTAACAAGAGGCCCCGTGTCTGAGTCTGGACATTGTGTGTGCCTCCTATCCTGGACACCTCTGTCCAGATCCAGGCCTCTGCATGTTCCATCTACATCTTCTCTTCATGATTCCCCCTCCCCAGCTGAGCTTCCTCTGGGTCATGGTTTCAGATGATTCTCACTTCTTCATCTCTTTCTTCTACCATAGGTGAGTTAAATTGGGATAACAATACCCAGATCCCAGGGAATAGGATTAGATGGAATAACACAGGCAAAAGTGTCTTGTCAAAGGTAAAGTGTAATTCAAATGCAGAATGTATATAAGTGAATTCCCCGCTCAACAACAAGTCTCAATTTCCTATGTATTATTATGAGACTTAACATTTACTGAGTGCTTACAGTGTATTACTCATTCTTCTCTGCATTTCAGGAGTATAAATACTTATCAAAGGAATAAATAGATTAAGTGAAGTAATCCCCATAGCATTATGAAGTAGGTGATCTCACTGTGTTCATTTTATAATGAATAAATTGTGGTCTTGTTAGGTTGAATAACTTTCCCATGGTCACTCACCCAGAAATGAGAGCTGGCTTTCAGTCAGGTCTTCTGCTTTGAACAAGTATGCTCATTTATTTATGGCAATGACACCATTATCGTCCCTGTCAATCTGGGCTGAAAGCCGCAGATTCACTTCTGGGACTTCCTTTTCTTTGCCCCAAACATCTCATTAAGAGTGTCATGAAGTCTCCTTCTGGTGCCCTGACCCATTGTCATGTTGAAATAAATTTCTAGACCCAAGATGGAGTTACTCCTGCCTGGGGTGCCACATCAGCAAAACAAAAATTAGGTAACTTTCCTGTCCCCGTAAATGCCCCACTTGACCAGAAACACAGTGCATCCTGTCAGCCAATCCCCAAACGCAAGTCAACTCTGGGCTTTCTCACTCCAAATAAGGTTGACCATGTGACCCCAGCCAATCAGGTATTCTATTTTTCTCTTCCTTGTTCTTTATTCTTCATCCTATAAGAGCTTTCTGCCTTCAGCCCCATTTTTCAGTTATCTGAAAAGAGACTTCCGCTGCATGAAGTGTTCAAAAAGATTGCTTGCATCACTAAAATTGTCTCCTTTAATCATTTTTAACAGTCATGGACTCTTCTCCGATGCCCTGCACCCACTGCTTCCCTTCCATTCCTGATGCTACCACCTAACTCAAGTCTGTCTCTGATTCTGACTCACCTCCCGACTCATGTCCCTTCTTTCCACTGTTCCGCTAATCTCTTAACTGGCCACTGGACATTATTCTTTCTCCCTTCCACCTATTTTATGCACAGAAAAATCCAATCGTCTAATTCTTCTGCTCAAAATTTTTGTTAACTCTGAATTACCAAATAAACTTAAGTTTCTGAATTTCCCCATTTAACATACTTGATGACCTTGTATAGATCACCAATCGTCCTTCAGGGCCCTTCGCATGACTCCCTTGTAAGGAATATGCAGCCTGACTCTCCAGCCAAATCCAAATTCCTCTCTGTTCCTTGGACACTCCTGGTAGTTTACCATTTCTGCCTTTTTTTTTTTTTTTAATCTACCATGATGTCTTCCTGGTTGGTTTCCCATGTGGAAGCCTCTTCCATCTCTTCCATGAAGACTTCTCAGCTTCCCCCAGGAAAAAGCAAATCAGAAATACCCCAAGTAAATGACCAAAAGCACATGCAAAGTCTTCAACATCATCAGTCATCAGAAAACTGCAAATTAAAACTACAACAAGACTGCTGCATACTCACTAAAATGTCAAACATTTTAAAAAGACCCCAAACAGCAAATGTTGGTGGGGACTTGGAACAACCAAAACTCTCATACATTATTGGTGGGAAAAATGGTACAACCACTTTAGAAAAGTTCTGGCAGTTTTCTTACACACTAAACATTCTCAGCCATTCCATACCTGGGCACTTACCAAAGGGAAATGAGGATATGTGTGCACAAAAACATTTGTGCAAAAAATGTTCATAGCAGCTCTACTCAAAATAGATGAAAATTGGACATAGTGTAAGTGGCCATCAGTAAAAAAAGGGAAAAAATTCTGGTGCATTTATACAATGGAATTATATTCTCCTACTATGGAATTATACTGAGCAAAAAAAGGAACAAACTGGTAATACATGAAATAACATAGATTGATTGTAAGCAACATCATGTAAAGTGAAAGAAGTCTTATGCAAGGGTACATGCTCTGTGAAGTTCTATGGCAGGCAAAACTAATCGATGGTAGAAAAAAATCAGAATACTGGTTACACCTGTGGGAATGTAGATGCGAATAGACTAAGAAGCAACATTAGAGCTTTCTGGGGTGATGGTTATGCTCTATATCTTCACAGGGGTTTGGGTTACAGAGGTACATGTGTTTACCAAAACTAAGTGAATGTACGCTGAAGACTTGTGCATTTCATTATCGGTAAAATTTACATAAAAACATGTATGCAAATATTGAGTTAATCCTGTAGATGCTGAAGTTTTTAGTGGGAAGTGTGCTGATGTCTGCAATATGTTTTGAAATGCATCAGAAAGAAAATAGTTTGATGGATGGAGGGAAGGATGGATTGATGTCCGCATGTGTGAAAAAGTAAGAATAGTAAAATGTTAATGGTAGAACCTGGGTGGTGGGTAGATGGGCATGCATGACAAAATCCAGCCAATTTCACTGTTTGAAAAATTTTTAATAAAAAGTTGGGAAAAATTAAATCCCATGGCAATCTTCTTTCACTGCTTTTGAGACTTTTGATGTCTCTCTTGGTAGCAATGGAACCAAGAATGCATGGTAGCAATCAATAAGTGAATGGTTCTCAAAGCATGGCCTGGGAACCCATCCTGAGACCTTTGAGGGATCTGCAGTCGAAACCATTTCCTTAATAACAACAACTTAATAATACTAAAACGTTATTTGTCTTTAAAAAACTCACTTTTTCACAAGTGTGTAGTGGAAATGTTTAGAGGCTACATGATATGTGGCATCTCAGTAGATTAAATCCAGAAGCAGCTTGAGAATCCAGCTGTCTTCTATTAAACTGGACAATAAAAAATTTGTAAAAATTTAAAACAATTCCATCTTCTCACTAATTTTTGGTTGTTTTAGAAAATATAGTTATTTTTGACAAAAACATATTATGTCTGTTAACATGTAATGGTTTTACTTTGCCATTTTAAACTGCATAAATAAATATTTTATAAAGGTCACAGTTTTATTAATATTGTAAACAGCAATTCTCATCAGTAGTAGTTAAAATCTAGATCACTTTGGTCATGAGTATTTCCTTGGCAAAGTTTACATTAGTTTTATTTGCGCAGCTGAATTTAGAGAGCCCTCAGTACAAGTTAAGGGAGCAATGGGTCCTGAGAGCAGAGAGGTTGAACATCTCTGCAATCGCCATTTATTCCATGAAGACAGACAGCCTTGTTTGGAAGTCAGGAGGACCTGTGCTGGCCCTGCTCCCTTCTAGCATCATGTTCCTTAAACTCTCTTGAAAATTAGAATACTAATGGTACCCACTTCAACAGGATGGGGAAGGACCAGAAGAACTGCTAGGTAGTTGGAGATAGTATTAGAGGGGTATTTGCATAAAGCAAAGCTCATATTTTAATTATTTGTACAAACATATTTCACTCTTCTCATTTATCATGGCCTCCTTGAGGAAGGAAGATAAAGCTTCATACTTGCATCTTTGCATCTCCACTGGAACCTTCACATGCTACACCTGAATTACTGCAAGTCAGATAAAGGTGGAGGTGATAAAGGTTTCCCTCCCCATGTGCCCAAGTGCCTGGCACAGAGCAGCCCCTCAACATATAGGTATTTACATAGTGAATTAATACATACATACATTAATCAGATAGCCCCCATTTTATCTAGTTGGAAGTTGAATTTTAGAATATTCTCAAGGAGCCTTATTTTGTTACTTTCATATGTTCAGATATTAAACAGAGCCACACTTGAAACAATGCATCTTAAAAGGGTTCATAAGGAAACTACTTAATAAAGAAAGAAGAGTAACTTCCAATTAGAATGCCAAGTGTTTACAAGTAAATAGATGCTTCTAGACACTTGAAGGTGCTTGAAAACAGTGTTCATCTAAGCACTCTGAGTATTTGCTTGAAATATTATTTCCACTACAAGTTTGTTTAACAGGTGCTCTTCAAATGAAGTACAAAATTAAATGTAAGTCTTAGCTTTGACTCAAGCATTCAGTTCAGAATAACAGTAAGATTCCCACAGTGGAAGACAAACAGGGATATTACAAAGTCCCCACTTATGCATTGTGCATGGAGATAACTGGTCCAAGTGACCAAGAGCATAGGCAAAGACGCATCAATTGTCAACAAGCGTTGCATATTGAAAAGAAAAACTCTGTTCCTTGGGCTATTGCATCCAGAACCAGAACCGATAATTCAGTTCCTTTCACGATATAGAAAAATAGAAAAGGAGTGGGAGAAGGCTAGGGGATAGGGCTTCATGTCCCTGATTTCAGCTATGCAAACTAAATTTTGCAGGAAAAGGTTGATGATTAAAATATATCTGGTTTCCAATCACTGTAGTTTAGAATTGCCTATTACAATGCTTATGCTACGATGGCAAATTTGCTAAGAACATTTAATTCTAGAAAGAGCTGACAAAAATAAATTATGGGCAGAGCATGAATTAACACAAATTGTCTTCATTTGCTATACGTTAATTTCAAAATGAGTAGACATCTACGAAAGCAAAATATTTTCAGGTCTGATGCAATTATTTATGTCGCCTTCCATGGAACTGTAGTAATGAATGCTGAACCAGCGCAGAAACAGTCCTATTAAAGAGCTCATAAGTGCCAACTTGTAAATACTGCTGACACTGACTTCTCTTCAGAGACTTTCTGCTTATTTTATTCAAAGATATTTTTAGGTACCTGAGATCTGTTTTATTTTACCATACTCTTTTAGTTCTTCCTGCTCTATTAGTTGGAATTCAATGTCCAAAAGTTTTACAGAAAAAAGGATACCTTAAAACATTCATTTTATTTTAAGTCTGCATTAAGAACTTTGTTATTTGCTTCTTGCTCTCTGTCTTAGTTAAATGACTTCTTGTTGCTTATGTTCAAATATGTCCAGGAAACTTTCTGCTTATTTTGAACATTTTGTTTGTTTTTTAAGGAGATCTTTATTGTGCTAAAAAATGTCAGCATAGGGTGGTTCACACTTTTTGATTAAGCAGGTCTCCAAGATGAGCTTTGCAAGCCTTCTCCACATGGCCACGCCCATCCCACGACCTTTGTCCACTGCTGCCTGACCTTCTACCAGTACATCTGTCCCTTGTCCCAAACTTGTCACCTCACCAGGTACTCCCAGGTATCTCCTCACTCTTCTTTATCAGAGTCAAGGTTAAGCTTGTGGAAATTAACCCCTACCTCCCAGGAGACATGAATAGCATGGAGCAGAGCAGAGAGGGGCATCCCTTGCATCACTGGCCCCCCTTCCTGAGTCTCCGCACAGTGCTCCTGGACATCTCCCGTCTTGCTAGGCCAGGAGCTTCTGCCCCCAGCGTGGTTCCCAGGTCTTGTCTTCCACCTAATTTTGGACCAGACACTTGTCTTGACCCCAGTTAGTTCTGCACATCATCTCACCTGATTCTGACCTCTGACTTTTTCTAATTTATTTCTAGCTTCCACCAAATATCCCCCATCCCCAATCTTCATTGGACACTTTGCCTTAATGCTCTAACGCCAGCTCTCTTGTTTCATTTCATTCCCTTAGTGATACATCATCATGAACTCTACAGATTCCCTTTTTCCTTCTGAATTGCCCTAAAATTAAAGTAGGAAATAGGCTCCTAGAACATATATCATACCTATATCATCTGTATCTATATATCTCACTCCCCAAACAAAAACTACTTTCTCCTTGAAAAATCCTAGCATACGTAAATTTCTCCCTCTACATTTCCCACAATCCACAAGAACTTGAATTTTAATATTTTTCAAATGAGAGTTCAGTCTATGTAGGGGAGAGGGGGCAGGGAACAGAGTGGACATTGGAATTTGAAGAGACACAGAGCCAATGTCCTAGAGTCTGCAGAGATTTTGTAATAATAAATAAACAATAATACTAATAAATATAACTTGTTGAGTATTTGCTCTTTAAAAGTGGACCATAGCCAATATTGTTTTCCTTTAGCTTATGACATTATTTATTATAGTGAACACAAAACATTATTAAGTTTCCCTACCAATTTCCCCTGAGAGGTCTTCAGTTCCTCAATCCATTCCACTCTTCTTAATTAAATTCACTTCAGCCAATATTTATTGATTATCCATTCTGTCGTTCTCACTACAGTCGAAACATAACACTGAATAAGACATAATACCTGCCCTTTAGAAGTTTAGAGACTACAGGGGGTTTTGGGAAACTGGGCGATTGGGATTCATGACCATGAAATGCCACATGTGGATAAAGCTGAGCAGCCACAGAACATGTGAAAGGGCAAAGCCTGGAGGACATAGTGTCTGAACCAAGAGGACATACTTTGCAAAGCCTGGAGGACATAGTGTCTGAACCAAGAGGACATACTTTGCCACCCTCTGCCTTCCATCCAGTTGATTTGGAAAGGGGCTACTCTGATGTCATGCCTCTGTGAAAGTTTAATTAAAGCTTAATTTCTTTGTTGGTCCCCTCATAACGTCAGTGTCTCTGCAGCACTACATCAATATACTACTAATTCACATGCCTGGGATGCTCTGGCATGCCTGTTCCTGTGAGGTAGAAGCTGAATCACAGTTTTCTTGGGGGAACTTAAAAAGCTACATTAAATAATACACCATGGAACACACTTACATTTGTTTCTTATTGCTGCTGTAACACTTGCAACAACATTAGCGGTTTAAAACAATGTAAGTGGGAGTTTACTGGGTCAGTAGAAGGAGGGCGGTCGAGACTCATATTTCTTTTCTTTTTTCAGAATGCCTGTTGGAGAAAATCTCATGTATCCTGTGTGAGTCAGTCGCGAGTGTTTCTGCTTCTGAAAGAATACATCTGTGACTATGTTCGAGTGTATCAGATACAGAGACACTGCATTTTACCCTCTCCAGAGAATAAAATTCCAGACTTCTGCCAGGGTGGGGGACGAGCAGCTGGCGCAAGTATATGGCATAGGAGAGGGGCTATAGGGACCCGACCATTTGCACACATCCTTCAACCAGTCTCCTTGTGTCAGCATTCTCTTCACCCCCCACTTTCAGAGGGTTTCATCAATTCTTGGACATTTTGATGAATCTTAAGCTAGCTTTCTCCACAGTCGGCTTAATATTCAGCTTTCTTCAGTTTTCCAATTTGATTGCCAGTTGACTATATGTCTTCTTGTCTCCAAAATTCTGTTTTTTAATTTCCTTTTCTGCTCCATCATTATAATTTTATTTTATTGATGCTGCAGTCAGAATTTAAGAGGACTGTGTTCAACATTATTTTGTTGACCAAATATATTCCTGGCTCTGCTCACTGCTGCTGAAAAGATTTATTGCAAAAATAAAAACTATATTATCAAGACTCCAGGAGGGCTCACACCAAAGAGTACTTCCCAGAATTTCTGCTGCCAGTGTCCTTGTCCCCACAGAGAGCAACAGCCAACACCCGCCTCTGCAGGAGACCCTCCAACACTAGCAGCTGTGCGACTAGCTGAAACACAGATGGAAGTAGAACTGTGGAAAATCAGAAGAATTAAAAACTGTGTGGCTGACAGGGTCTTGGTGCTCCAGACTGGTGACAGGCCTGAGCCTCGGAGGTGGGAGAGCCGAGTTCAGGACATCGGACCACCAGAGACCTCCCGGCCCCATGTAATATCAATCGGCGAGAGGTCTCCCAGAGATCTCCATCTCAAGGCTAAGACCCAGCTCTGCTCAACGACGAGCAAGTTCCAGTGCTGAACACCCCATGCCAAACAACTAGCAACACAGGAACGCAACCCCACCCATTAGCAGAGAGACTGCCGAAAATCATAATAAGGTCACAGACACCCCAAAACACACCACCAGAGGTGGACTTGCCCACCAGAAAGACAAGATCCAGCCTCATCCACCAGAACACAGGCACCACTCCCGTCCAGCAGGAAGCCTACACAACCCACTGAACCAACCTTAGCCACAGGGGACAGACACCAAAAACAACTGGAACTACGAAACTGAAGCCAGTGAAAAGGAAACCCCAAACACAGTAAGTTAAGTAAAATGAGAAGACAGAGAAACACACAGCAGATGAAGAAGCAAGGTAAAACTCACCAGTCCAAACAAATGAAGAGGAAATAGGCAGTCTACCTGAAAAAGAATTCAGAGTAATGATAGTAAAGACAATCCAAAATCTTGTAAATAGAATGGAGAAAATACAAGAAACATTTAACAAGGACATCATAGAAGAACCAAAGAGCAAACAAACAATGATGAACAACACAATAAATGAAATTAAAAATTCTCTAGAAGGAATCAATAGCAGAATAACTGAGGCAGAAGAATGGATAAGTGACCTGGAAGATAAAATACTGCAAATAACTACAGCAGAGCAGAATAAAAAAAAAGAATGAAAAGAATTGAGGACAGTCTCAGAGACCTCTGGGACAACATTAAATGCACCAACATTTGAATTATTGGGGTCCCAGAAGGAGAAGAGGAAAAGAAAGGGAGTGAGAAAATATTTGAAGAGATTATAGTTGAAAACTTCCCTAATATGGGAAAGGAAATAGTCAATCAAGTCCAGGAAGTGCAGACAGTCCCATACAGGATAAATCCAAGGAGAAACATGCCAAGACACATATTAATCAAACTATGAAAAATTAAATACAAATAAAAATTGTTAAAAGCAGCAAGGGAAAAGCAACAAATAACATACAAGGGAATCCCCATAAGGTTAACAGCTGAGCTTTCATCGGAAACTTTGCAAGCCAGAAGGGAGTGGCAGGACATATTTAAAGTGATGAAAGGGAAAAACCTACAACCAAGATTACTCTACCCAGCAAGGATCTCATTCAGATTCAACGGAGAAATTAAAACCTTTACAGACAAGCAAAAGCTAACAGAATTCAGCACCACCAAACCAGCTTTACAACAAATGCTAAAGGAACTTCTTTAGGCAGGAAACACAAGAGAAGGAAAAGACCTACAATAACAAACCCAAAACAATTAAGAAAATAGTAATAGGAACATACATATTAATAATTACCTTAAATGTAAATGGATGAAATGCTCCAACCAAAAGACATAGATTGGCTGAATGGATACAAACACAAGACCCGTACATATGCTGTCTACAGGAGACCCACTTCAGACCTAGGGACACATACAGACTGAAAGTGATGGGATGGAAAAAGATATTCCATGCAAATGGAAATGAAAAGAAAGCTGGAGTAGCAATTCTCATATCAGACAAAACTGACTTTAAAATAATGATTATTACAAGAGACAAAGAAGAACACTACATAATGATCAAGGGATCAATCAAAGAAGAAGATATAACAATTGTAAATATTTACACACCCAACATAGGAGCACCTCAATACATAAGGCAAATGCTAACAGCCATGAAAGGTGAAATCAACAGTAACACAGTCATAGTACGGGACTTTAACACCCCACTTTCACCAATGGACAGATGAACAAACTTGAAAATAAATAAGGAAACACAAGCTTTAAATGACACATTAAACAAGATGGACTTAAATGATATTTATAGGACATTCCATCCAAAAACAACAAAACACACTTTCTTCTCAAATGCTCATGGAACATTCTCCAGGACAGATTATATCTTCAGTCACAAATCAAGCCTTGGTAAATTTAAGAACATTGAAATCATATTAAGTATCTTTTCAGACCACAATGCTATGAGACTAGATATCAATTACAGGAAAAAAACTGTAAAAAATATAAACACATGGAGGTTAAATAATACACTACTAAATAATCAAGAGATCACTGAAGAAATCAAAGGGGAAATCAAAAAATACCTAGAAATAAATGACAATGAAAACACGATGGCCCAAAACCTATGGAATGCAGCAAAAGCAGTTCTAAGAGAGAAGTTTATAGCAATTCAATCTTACCTCAAGAAACAAGAAAAATTTCAAATAAACAACCTATAATTACATTTAAAGCAATTAGAGAAAGAGGAACAAAAATCGCCAAAGTTAGCAGAAGGAAAGAAATCATAAAGATCAGATCAGAAATAAATGAAAAAGAAATGAAGGAAATGATAACAAAGATCAGTAAAACTAAAAGCCGGTTCTTTGAGAAGACAAACAAAATTGATAAACCATTAGCCAGACTCATCAAGAAAAAAAGGAAGAAAACCCAAATCAACGAATTAGAAATGAAAAAGGAGAAGTAACAGCTGACATTGCAGAAATACAAAGGATCATGAGAGATTACTACAAGCAACTGTATGCCAAAAAATGGACAACCTGGAAGAAATGGACAAATTCTTAGAAAAACACAACCTTCCGAAACTGAACCAGGAAGAAATAGAAAATATAAACAGACCAATCACAAACACTGAAATTGAAACTCTGATAAAAACTCTTCCAACAAATAAAAACCCAGGACCAGATGGCTTCACAGGTGAATTCTATCAAACATTAGAGAAGAGCTAACACTTATCCTTCTCAAACTCTTCCAAAACATAGCAGAGGGAGGAAGACTCCCAAACTCATTCTATGAGGCCAGCATCACCCTGATACCAAAACCAGGCAAAGATGTCACAAAAAAAGAAAACTACAGACCCATATCACAGATGAACACAGATGCAAATATCGTCAACAAAATATTAGCAAACAGAATCCAACAGCACATTAAAAGGATCATACACCATGATCAAGTGGGGTTTATCCCAGGAACACAAGGATCCTTCAATATATGTAAATCAGTCAATGTGATACACCATATTAACAAATTGAAGGTTAAAAACCATATGATAATCTCAATAGATGAAGAGAAAGCTTTCGACAAAATTCAACGCCCATTTATGATAAAAAATCTCCAGAAAGTAGGCAAAGAGGGAACTTACCTCAACATAACAAAGGCCATATATGACAAATCCAGAGCCAACATCATTCTCAATAGTAAAATACTGAAACAATTCCATGAAGATCAGGAATAAGACAAGGTTGCCCACTCTCACCACTATTACTCAACAAAGTTTTGGAAGTTTTAGCCACAGCAATCAGAGAGGAAAAAGAAATAAAAGGAATCCAAATCTGAAAAGAAGAAGTAAAACTGTCACTGTTTGCAGATGACATGATACTATACATAGAGAATCCTAAAGATGCTACCAGAAAACTACTAGAGCTAATCAATGAATTTGGTAAAGTAGCAGGATACAAAATTAATGCACAGAAATCTCTTGAATTCCTATACACTAATGATGAAAAATCTGAAAGAGACATTAAAGAAACACTCCCATGTACCATTGCAACAAAGAGAATAAATACCTAAGAATAAACCTACCTAAGTAGACAAAAGACCTGTATGCAGAAAACTATAAGACACTGATGAAAGAAATTAAAGTTGATACAAACAGATGGAGAGATATACCATGTTCTTGGATTGGAAGAATCAACCTTGTGAAAATGACTATACTACCCAAAGCAATCTACAGATTCAATACAATCCCTATCAAACTACCAATGGCATTTTTCACAGAACTAGAACAAAAAATTTTCACAATCTGTATGGAAACACGAAAGACCCCAAATAGTCAAAGCAATCTTGAGAAAGAAAAACAGAGCTGGAGGAATCAGGCTCCCTGACTTCAGACTCTACTACAAAGCTACAGTAATCAAGACAGTATGGTACTGGCACAAACACAGAAATATAGATCAATGGAACAGGATAGAAAACCCAGAGATAAACCCATGCACATATGGTCACCTTATCTTTGATAAAGGAAGCAAGAATATACAATGGAGAAAAGACAGCCTCTTCAATAAATGGTACTGGGAAAACTGGACAGCTACATGTAAAAGAATGAAATTAGAACACTCCCTAACACCATACACAAAAATAAACTCAAAATGGATTAAAGACCTAAATGTAAGGCCAGACACTATACACCTCTTAGAGGAAAACATAGGCAGAACAGTCTATGACATAAATCACAGCAAGATCTTTTTGACCCACCTCCTAGAGAAATGGAAATAAAAACAAAAATAAACAAATGGGACCTAATGAAAATTAAAAGCTTTTGCACAACAAAGGAAACCATAAACAAGATGAAAAGACAACCCTCCGAATGAGAGAAAATATTTTCAAATGAAACAACTGACAAAGGATTAATCTCCAAAATTTACAAGCAGCTCATGCAGCTCAATATCAAGAAAACAAACAACCCAATCCAAAAATGGGCAGAAGACCTAAATAGACATTTCTCCAAAGAAGATATACAGATTGCCAACAGACACATTAAAGGATGCTCAGCATCACTAATCATTAGAGAAATGCAAATCAAAACTACAATCAGGTATCACCTCACACCAGTCAGAATGGCCATCATCAAAAATCTACAAACAATAAATGCTGGAGAGGGTGTGGAGAAAAGGGAACCCTCTTGCACTCTTTGGTGGGAATGTAAATTAATACCACCATTATGGAGAACAATATGGAGGTTCCTTAAACTAAAAATAGAACTACCATGCAACCCAGCAATCTTACTATTGGGTATATACCCTGAGAGAACTATAATTCAGAAAAAGTCATGTACTGCAATGTTCATTGCAGTTCTATTTACAATAGCCAGGACATGGAAGCAATCTAAGTGCCCATCGACAGATGAATGTATAAAGATGATGTGGCACATATATACAATGGAATATTACTCAGCCATAAAAAGAAACTAAACTGAGTTATTTGTAGTTAGGTGGAAGCACCTAGAGTCTGTCATACAGAGTGAAGTAAGTCAGAAAAAGAAAAACAAATACCGTATGCTAACACATATATATGGAATCTAAAATTTTTTTTAAAAATGGTTCTGATGAACCAAGGGCAGGACAAGAATAAAGACGCAGATGTAGAGAATGGACTTGAGAACATGGGGAGGGAGAAGGGTAAGCTGGGACAAAGTGAGAGAGTGGCACTGACATATACACACTACTAAATGTAAAATAGATAGCTAGTGGGAAGCAGCCGCATAGCACAGGGAGATCAGCTCCGTGCTTTGTGACCACCCAGAGGCATGAGATAGGGAGGGTGAGAGGCAAATGCAAGAGGGAGGGGATATGGGGATATATATATACGTATTGCTGATTCACTTTGTTATTCAGCAGAAACTAACACAACCATGTAAAGAAATTGTACTCCAATAAAGATGTTTAAGAAAAAAAAAAAAACTGTCATTACACAATATAAAGATGATGGTAAAACTTGTGCTAAAAAAATAAATAAATAAAATAAAGAAAGAAACCTTTGGTCCCTGTATCAATAGCAGTTAAGATAAACTTTAAGGCAAAAAGCATTTTCGACAAAGAGAGTCACTACAAAATGATACTGAAAAAATCCATTCAAAAAGAGAATTTAACAATGTAAAAGCTCTGTGAATCTTTTCAATGTACCTAAATATTTGAATTAAATATTGATAGAGATACAGGAAGAAAATGAAAATCTATTCTCACATTGTGATCTTTCAACAGACCTTCTCAATTATCATTGGCTCAAAAAGGGGAAAATATTCAAAGATAAAGAAGATTTGAAGAAAATAATTGTGATGCTTAATTTTATGTCGACTTGACTGGGCTAAAGGGTGCCCAGATAGCTGGTAAAACATTATTTCTGGGCGTGTCTATGAGGGTGTTTATGGAAGAGATTAGCATTTGATTCAGTAAAGAAGATCCTCCCTCACTAATGTGGGTGAACATCATCCAATCCAGTGAGGGCCAGAATAGAACAAAAAGGTGGAAGTAGAGAGAATTATCTCTCCTCTTCACCTGGGATGTCCATCTTCTCTTGTCCTCATCTTGACATCAGAGCTCCTAGCTCTTGGGCCTTTGGACTCAGGGAATTATGCCATCAGCTTCCCTGGTTTTCAGGCCTTCTGGCTCAGTCTGAACTACATCACAGGCTTTCCTGGGCCTCCAACTTGCAGACCACAGACCATGGGACTTCTCAATCTCCATGACAGTATGAGCCAATTCCCATAATAAATCTCCTCATATATATATATATATATACCTCTCACTGGTTCTGTTTCTCTGGAAAACGCTGACTAATATGATAATTAACCAGCATGTCTTAATGGACTTTACAGAATTCTGCATCCAAGAATTAAAGGATCACATTCATCTCAAGCACACATGAGACATTTACAAACTTGGCCATGCTCCAGGGCATAAAACAATCTCAACATTGTACAAACTATGTACAAATAGTTTGTATTGTACAGATCATATTGTGTGACCACGATGCAATTAAGTTAGAGGTCAGTAGGAAAAAAGAGAAAAGTCAAAGGTCTCTACGTACTTGAAAAATAAAGGACCCACTTTTAAATTACTCATGGGTCAAAGATGAAATTATAATGACAATTTAGAAATATTCAGAAATGTATGATAATGAAAATGCTACATTAATTAATACTTGTGAGATGCAAATAAGGTAACACTTAAAGGGAAGATTTTAATCCTACACTCTTTTGTTAAAAAGAAATAACTCTGAATGTTAATGAGTTAAACGTCCAACTTAAAATGTTAGAAAGTAAATTGCTGAATAGACCCAAATAAAGTAAATGTAAAGAAAAAAATAAAGAGGGAAGAAATCAAATAAATAAATATTCAATAGAGAAGACAGAGCCAGAATTGTTTTTTGAAAACATTAATCAAACAGATAAACATCTAGTAAAATTGATCCAGAAAATAAGAGAAGTCAAAAATAAAGAATATTAGGAATTAAAGTAGCCATAACTACAGATACAACACAGATTAAAATAAAACACAATTTTACACCAACAAATCTGAAAACTTAAAACAAAATGGAGAAATTTTAGGACAATATAACTTGGCCAAACTGAATCTAGAGAAAAGTCTGAATAACATTAGAAGTACTGAATAAATTGAAGTAGTAGTCACAAATTTTCCTATAGAGAAAATTCCAGGCTAACATGGTGTTACAGGAGAGTTCTACCTAACTTTTAATCTTAAACAAATTCTCCCAGAGCATAGGAAGGAAAAATATTCCCCAATTCTTCTACGAGACCAGTATACCTTGCTATTCAAGCCAAAACAGGAACAGAACATGGAAACAAAGCAAACACAAAAGAAAAAAAAAAAAAAACACAGGCCAAACTCACTCCTGAATATCCTCTAAATAAAATATTAGCAAACTGAATCCAGCAGTGTATTAAAATATGATAATCCGTGTGTATACAAGGCATTTATTATAGGAATTGAAGTAGGATTTGACATTAGAAAGTCTGTAAATGTTGTTCCCAGCATTAATAGATTAAAGGACAAAACCAAATGATTTTCTCAAGAAATTGGGAAAATCATTCCATTTTTTTAATAAGAACAATACATAGCAATTCACCTTTTTTACCTGTATGTTTTTAAGGTCTTATTAGATTTAATATATAAACATGTATTGTGGAATTGGGGTAAAGATTATCCAAACTCGTTTGTGTTTATATGTTATTGATTTACAATATTTTACTAAAAGCAATGCCTGTGGTGAAGCAGATAATTAAATCTAATAGATTCTCTGCCTTTGAGGCACCGGTGCTCCATGGGTAGGTGCCGAGGACCCCAGGACCAGCCCTGAGCTGGCCATGCAGTCCTGCGTCCTGCTACCCATCCAGTCCTCAGGGCCCCCTAGGCACCTGCACCCCGCCTGTGACCTGCACCTCATTGCCTGGCGTGTATTCTCGTACTGTCCATATCACTGCCCTGCCCACTTCTGTCAGGATGACCCTCAGTTCCTGCCAGCAGCTGAAATCACAGTTCCCTACAGGGTTTCTTCTGCCTCACTCTCATCTGTAATGAGGAGGGCACTGCAATTTAAAGCTCTCAGCTCTGTCCTCCGGGGGTCCCAGGACATGTGGGAGAAACTCCACCTCCCTACTCCAGGGAGCCACTCAAGAGAGCGCCCTTGCTCTCCCGAGACACAGGAATTGTTCCCTCTACTGACCCACACCCAGTGAGGTACTGCTGGAACTCCAAGTGTGTGGTTTACTGAACAAAACAACACCTAGGTCAGGATGGGCAGTGGGTCCCCAAGGCACTTTATAAACCTGTATTTTTTCTTATGGCCTGAAAAGTTTCAAATTTGCACTCAGACTTAATGTAAGATGTGGATTTTATGTTACAAAAAACCAAAGTTGTCATATATTTTTTGTCATATCTTAGAAAAGTGTAAATCCCCAATTAGAGTCTTTAAAATTCAAATGTATTTAGTGGAAGGAAATTTCTCTAAAAGCCTTATATTCTTTCCAGCAGTGTCTTAGGAATAGCCATAATGATAATACAACTTACATTTTTCTTCTTTAAATGATAATGGAAAATATTTCTTGTCAAGATTCCTCTCTACTCACCTTTTGCTCCAAACACAAAGCAGAAATAGGTAAAATGGAGGAAGAGAAAACCTGAAAGACACGTATGGATTCAAATACGGAAGAAGTAGAAGGAAGGGAGGGATGAGGGGGAAAGAAAGATGGAAGAGGAGAAGGAAGAGGAAAGGAACTAGGGGATGGTGAGGGGAGAGAAAGCAGGAGAGAGATGAGAAGGGTTGAGGTGAGGAGGGAGAGACACATAAACAATCCCCAAACCTTCCTCTCTAAACGGCCTTGCAAACCAAAATATCAAAACATGTGAAAAAATATACTGCTAAGAAATACAGCCCGCAAAATCAACAACTGGAAAATGAATTCACTCCAAATAAAATTAATGTCTGGAACATTCTAAGTCTTTAAGTATACACAGGCTGCTCAAAGGGTAGTTTTACAAGTCCATCTTTTGAAAGAACGAGAAATTTTGAAGAAAGTAACTGACATAAAATGGATGAGATAGACAGGTAAAAAACTAATTAGAAATATTCAAAATGAAACATACACATTGAAATAATGCAAAATCAGTTAGATTATCTCACAGTAAAAGAGAGAACTAGGTATAATAATTAGAAGATATTCCTGAAAAGCTTACCTAGAATGAAACATGGAGAGGCTGGAGACAAGAAAATGAATGTGTGTGTGATTATGTGCTGTGTATGTTATGTGTGTGTGTGTTTACAGTTAAGTGACCTGGAGGATAGAGTGAGAAGATTCCAGCTACAGGTAATAAGTGCTCCAGGAGACCATGTAGAGGAAACTGAAAAAAAATGGTCCTGCTGAGCATCTTCTTGAGTTGGAGACAGGCATTGGTCTTCAGATTGAGAGTGTACTCTGATTTCTGAGTGTATATATATATTATTACATGTAATAATAATATTATCATTATATACAGTACATTATATAGTTTACATAATCTCAAAACTTTGAGTATATATAAGTGTATATATATTATACACAATGATACATAAATAATAAGATACAATAAATGTCATCAATAATCATATAATTTATATTTATATATTTATCATTTATACAGTATAATCATGTAGTATGTAATTTATTATAATATATAATTTTAATATATAATATATATTAATGATATATATACTAATCATGCTTTTAAAAGACACTTCATGACACCAAAGATAAAGAGAAAATCTTTAAATGTGCCAAAGAAAAGACTGACTACCTATCTCAGAATAACAATTAAATTCCTAGCAGATTTTGTTCTTATCAAAGAAGACACCAAAATGCCAAAGTCTAAACTAAAACACCTAAAGAAAATAATTATCCTCTTAGTATTTTCCATCTAGCTACCAAAAGATGAACTTTAGAAAAAGAAAAAAAAATAACTCTGAGGGAAAGTGTGGGATACAAGAGAAACATTAATGAAACGTAGTAAATGGAATTAGCTATTTTAATATAAAATATTAATAACAAGCTTTGGGGTTAAAAAGTTAAAAATAAAACTCCAAACCATGTTAAGAACATGGAGGTGTCCAATGGTAGTTAATGCCTGCTAAGGTCCATATTGTGTTAAGAGGAAGGCAGAATTAATAAATAACTAATTATTGTTAGATAGACATAGTGTAAAAATCAAAGATAGCAACTAAAAGAATAAGAAGGTATAGCTACAATATTACAAGACCCAAAAACATTTATCCACAAACACAATCTTTTCTTTGTCAGGGAAGGAGGAAAAGAATAGTTCAGCAAGATTGCTGTATAACATATAAACATACAAAAATCAATTGTATTTCTGTTTTTACCAATAACCAATTACAAAATGAAATAGAAAGAGAAATTACACTCATAAGAACTAAAGCTACCGAATGTCTAAGAACTAATGCAGTCGATAGTGTGCCAGACATCCTGTGGGTCCCAGAGAGGCCGCGTTTCCAGAAATCACTGTGGTTCAGAGAAACTCGCAGAATCTAAGCCCCTCCTGGTGTTCAGAACCCAGACTGGTCACTAAGGCAAACCAGCCATGCATCCTCAGCGTTTCTGTCTTGTCCTCATGTTGAGCTCGAATCTCTCGCTGACCACTTCCACAGGTCTCTTCTGCTCCCACTTGGCACCTTCTCTGATGTTCTGGAAGCTTCCAGGGCCAAAGCTGTAGGGTGTTTTCTGAATTTTAGGGTTCTCCTCAGCTGACTAACTAATGTCCTCCAAACAGGCTTTAGGAGAAAGAATCTTTGTTTAAAACTGCCCTTTTCCCTTGTGGGACAGAAGAGCATCTAACATTTTCAAGTAGAATATAAGATATTAGTACTTGACTATCCAAAACGCAACTTAAAGGTGAATTTATGTTTCATAATAAAGGAGTTGTCCCCTTACAAAAAGACAGCAGGGCTCCCTTAAATATTGTCTTCTCAAGTGTTTATTTTGAGATCTTTAAATAGAAGGAGAAATTAAAAGCAGAAGTATCTCAAATCACTGTCGATCAGGTTTATCAGAAATTAGGATGAAACAAAAACTAGTACAATAAGAAGGAACATGGCTCTCTCCGGGTGTTTATTTCAGTTTCGTTTTCTAGGCAGGAGTCTAGAATACCAGACTTTCTGATTCAAAGTCAGGATGCCTTGATGATGCAGTTAGAACTTTTCATTTTCACTTTCAGCAATGGCCATGTCTTCCACAGGGCCCACACAAGGTGGATGTACTGGTACGGGACTCTCAGAATGGCCAACCCCAATGACTACCATTGCTTTGGCACCAGGGCAAGTCTTTCAAATTAACTCTCCCTTCTCTTGCGAGAAGCTCCCACTTAGAACAATCCTCAGTCACTCCTGTCAGTGGCCTCCCCCCACGTTTTCAATGAAGGACAAGGTATCCTCACCCCAAATCTCGCCAGCCCTCTTCAGATCTGGGCCATCAGAAACAGTGTCAGCTGCCCGCCTGCGCCACAACCTTCCGGGTCATGGAGCAGAGCAAGGGGTCTGTTTTCAGCACTTTCCTGCTCCTCTCCTGAGTCTTCTCCTTATGTGATTGTTCCAGAGATCGAACATGCCAGTCCTATAACATTTGCTGGTGATGCAAACACGGATAAGACAGGAGTGCCGGCCTTATGTTCAGAGTGTATCACAGGGAAACATAAATCAATGCCTAGATTGCAATCCTGTGTTATGACTGAGGTATGTTCCATAAACACTTGGGGCCTCGCAAGGGAGGGTCCAGTCTGCCTGGGGGAACTGTGGGGCTCTCTAGAAGGATGAATAGACAAGAAGAGAAGAAAGAGTTCAACATGTGTGTTCACTCATTTATCCATTGGCCAGGCGCTGTGCTAGGTCAGGGGAGAGGGGGAAAGAGGCAGGCAAAGGTGTGTCCTCATGGGCATCTCAACCTCAGCATATCTGCTGCTCAGCTATTGGTTCTTCCAGAACGATGGGAACGTTCCAGTTTGAAAGAGGTCCTGCTGGCCAGTCTGGGGTAATTCCCCAGCATAGATTCTAATCGTTCCAGACTGTAGCCCTTGTGGTAAAAGAGGAATCCATCAATCTACATCGTCTAGGCAGAGGGAATAGTAATGCAAACCCCGACAGTAGGATGAGTTTGGCATGTTTGAGAAACACATGAGGAAAAGATTCACATCTGATGGAAACAAGAAGGTGTACATATCCTTAATATGTAGACGTCATCCAGGTATATAGGAGGAAAACAAAATTATCCAAAGGAAAATATGACTGAAAGTAAGTAGCTCACAGAGGAGAAAATGCAGGGGAAGGTAAAACCTAAGAAGATGTTCATTCAAAGGAATTGTCAGAGATAATCAAATAAAAGTGAGGGGCTTTACCACCAGAGTAGAAATTTCGCTTATATTTTAATGCTTATTTTAATAAGTTAAATGCTTATTTTGACTTCAGAAATGTTTTAAGAATATTATGTGTGCTTCTAAATAACTTTTACCTGGACTGTGCCACATTTAGAGAGAGATGGAGAAAAGGAGAGAGGTAGGGAGGGAGAAGGATCCCTTCTCTGAGATACCACAGTGCTCACACCGACTTCCCTTGCGTTCTAGAACTGGTGTCTGGCTTTATTTCTCTCACTCCCATCTAGACCTTGACACTTTTTGGTGGCTTCTATTCCTTACTCACTTTTGTATTTTCCGTATTAGCACAGTGCCGGAGACACAGCCTGGCTAACCGTATGCACGGAATGAACACTGAATGCATACATGAGTGAATGACATTTCTAAAAAGTCAGCAGTACCCTCTCAGAGTCTACTGGTGTGGCACTCCAATACTTTTAATATACCTTATAGCAACTTCTAAATTTCTACCAAACTGAGGAAATTTTCCTGTCACGAGTATTATTTTCTAAGAGTCCCAGCTATCCTTCTAAGTAAAATTGGAACCCATAAGTGTTGCCTGTAGAACTTTGCAGCAAAACTTGATCATTCCTGCAGGAGAGTCTCTTAAATTAAAAATCAGAAGAGTCTTAAGTTAACACCCAAAGTTGTGCAAAAGATGAATTGTATCCTTGATTCTGTAAGAAAATGAGCAGTATATACATAAACATCTGAAAATTAGAAATTAGTATTTATCACTTTGTCACAGCAGAGTCATCTGCTAACCTTTGCCTGGGCAGGAGCCAAGTCATTATCTCTGTTGTTTCAGTCACTCTGTCACACCTAGGAAAGTTCTGCGGGCTCTGGCTGCAAACACTTCGGAACCCTCACTTGAATGTGGGTGTGATGTGAGTAGCTCCTTCTGTCCGGACATTCCAAAGCCTTTTAATTGGCGCGAGCCACACTTCAGAGCCGGCAAAGGAGCCGCAGTCAACAGCTTCTGTTTCCCAAAGTCCATTGTCTGATCAAAATTAAAATTTTCATTTTTACCAAAAGGTGTGATGCCAAATGAGGTAACTTTCAGGAGCTCTGGCTAAACACAGGAGTGACCGGTCGATGACCTCAAGTGAGCCCTCCTCTGACCCAGGTATTGAATTCCTTATCCTGTCAGATCCTGGGCGCTGGGTTCCATCTCCCCCATTTTAAATGAGGGGACAGAGCCTAAGAAAGTCAGGTATCTCATAAGTAACCAGAGCCAGAATCCCATGGTGGGACCTCTGATTAAAATGTATCCTCTCTCTACATGGTGTTGAACCCAACAGGATGCAAGATACCTAGTAATGAACTTTAGTTTGCTGAATCTTCTTGGCTTTCCCTACAACTTCCTGGTCTGCCATAATTACTTTCTGTTGAAATAATAATAACTAATCATCGCTATTGATGCCTCCCTGTATGCCTGACCTAAGTGAGGTGGTAAGCCTGCCTGAGTGGGGTGATCTGTGATGAAGGAAGTGGGGAATGACATCAAGGTTCGTGAGTAGAAAAGAAAGAAGTTAATCAACCAGGAGCAGACTGCTTATGTCAGCTCCGTCTGGCGTAAAGAAAACAAAAGGGGAGAAAACACCCATTTACGCACAAGATTGAGTGTAGCCAGAAAGATAGGAGGATAACTGAATGGACAAAAAGGTCTGAGGCAGAGCTGACCTCTGCTTTTCCACTCCCCAAAGCCCCATTGACAGGACTTATGGCGGGGCAGCTCTAATGAGATGTCACCCACTTAGGATGGAAGGAAACAGTCATTGTGGATGGCGTTATCGTGGTCTCACCGGCCTCGCCCAGAGAAGGTGATGGATGTATCCAGAGCTCCCTGGTCCGCGGTGATGAGTGATGACACAGGAGGAAATGCAAGGCTTCCACGTGCTGGAGAAAAAGCACCTGGGCGCCGCCGGCCACTTTCTTCTCCTGCTGGTGCTCAGTGTCTGTGCGGGTAAGTCACATGAGACAGCATCCAGATAGCTTCCCCATCCTTTCTGGTCTCACTCTGGGAACTTGTGAGGGAGTGAAAGCCCTAGAGAGAGGCTGTCTGCACTGCCTGCCTCATCCCCGCTCACGGGCGGGTGGAGAGAACAGGGCATCACAGGCATAGTGTCTCTAATGTGATGTCTAACTAAGACATCACAGACATGCCATTTCACAGACGAGGAAGCACAGAGACGTTAACCTGACCAAGGTCACACAGGACAGAGAAAGCAAAGCCAGGGACTGCAGCAGGTGTGCTCTTAAGAAGCAGGTAATTATAATGACAGCAGTAACAGCAAACGTCTCCCCAGCACTTATGACCACCAGGCCCTGCTATCAGCACGTTCACATATTACTACACTTATGACAGGACTGGGGACCATGTCGCAGACGTGGGTCCTGACTCACAAAGGAATCAGGTCACCTGCCCAGGTCACACAGGTCCTTAGGGACCAAAGACTAAAGCCTTCAGCCTTGCAGCCAAGGCAGCTCTTTCTGTCCCCATGAGTGGCTCACACAGTCTGCCCGGAGGGGACCTTGATCAATACTGGCGGTGAGGTTAAGGCTCACCAGCCAGCCTTGGCACAAGGAATCCTCACCCCAGATCTGTCCTTGCACCTTTCTGGCACTGCCCTGCTCACCACCGCCATCACGCACCCTAAGGAGTGTCAGGACCAGGTCGCGCTGGTCGAATGTCTCCTACCCGCCACCCCACCCCCAAACATCAGCAGCACTTCTGGCACCATTTGCAGCACCTGAGAAGAGCCTTCTCCACCTGCTGATGGGCGTCCCTCCTCCCCACGCCTCTGATTTAGGGATAACGTTCTTGGGATTTTCAGTGAGGAGTACCTTCTAATCCTTTTTTAAAAATTTTTACTGGAGTCGAGTTGACTTACAATGTTGTGTTAGTCTCAGGTGTACAGCAAAGTGAATCTGTTATACATATACATAGATCCACTCTTTTGTAGATGGTTTTCCCAAATAGGCCATTACAGAGGATTGAGTAGAGTTCCCTGTCCTAAACAGTAAGTCCTTATTAGCTATCTATTTTATATATAGTAGTGTGTATTTGTCAATCCCAATTCTTCCAATTTATCCCTCCCCTGCCTTACATCTGGTAACTATAAGTTTATTGTCTACATCTGTAACTCTATTTCTGTTTTGTAGATAAGTACATTTGCCTCATTTTTTTAGATACCACATATAAGCGATATCACATATTTGTATTTTTCTATCTGACTTCACTCAGTATGACAATCTCTAGGTCCATCCGTGTTGCTGCAAGTGGCATTATTTTGTTCTTTTTTATGGCTAAGTAATATCTCATTTCCTTGTCCGATGACTTGTCTCAATGCTCACAGTTTTGTCCATCCTCGGGATGACCACATTAACTGGGCAGGCAGAGGGTCCACCCAGGGCAGGTGACACCTGTCCGCTCTTATTCAAAACAGAAAAGACCATCTTGTTTGGGGGGTCCCCATCACCCCGGGCTGTGGGCAGCCCCTTCCCAGCCTTTGCTCGGCAGCCTCGCTCATCCTGAATGTGAGGACCTCTGTGTACAAAGAGCTTAGGGGTGAGAATCTTATTGTTTTCTTTTTACATTGCAGTCAGTGAATTACAATCCTGTCTTCTCTGCACCTTGTTTTATTTTTTGCCAGGAATGATTTTATAATAATTAATTATAATCTTCTCTAATCTTTTTATAAAATAGGAGAAATAAATGATAACCTGAAGAATATACAGAAAATGCCTTTTATTCATCCTTCTCAGAGTTCGTTAAACATTTAGTTTCTAGCTTTTAAGAAAGGTTTCCTCATCCAATAAAGACATTAACATAATCTCATTGCATTTATTGCTCCCGAAGATAAACTTACAGGGGAAGAAAACCTCTCTAACAGATGCCCAGTAATAGAAGTCACTGCCAAGAGAAGAAGCATCAATGCTTTCTGCGCTATTCCAGGGGCGGGAGCAGCTCTGAAAGGCTGGTAGCTATTCTTCCCAAAGTCAAATATTGGAAGAGTTTGTGGTGTCTGTTTATCGACCATTTTATTCTCTGATTTCTCATGCTCTATAGATTACCTTCACGGTCTCTTTGCAAAATCAATCCCTGCGTGACTGACAATATGGTTTGTGTTGCCTGGGAGGGGCTGCTTCTTACTTTTCACCTGATTTTAAAAGGATAGCCTGGGATCTTCTCATCCACCTGTGACCTGAACAGATGGGTCGTGGGAGGTGGGTGGGAGATAGTGCAGGAAGCATGGGGGTGTCCTTGGGCAGATGAAGCCGAGGTCCCACGTGGTCTCCCCAGCTATGCGCCTAAAAAGCATCGTGACCCTGGGACATAAAAGATGTCAGGTGGCTGACACCATGTCTCCTGTCTGGAGGGATGGGGATAACAATATTCACTGCCCACACTCTTCACAGGGATCCTGGGAGGAATGAATGAGACGGTGTTTATGTAATAGCAGTTCCCTCCATGGCTCAGGACTGTGTGACTTAAAATACAAGAGCTGAACGCTGCTACCAAATATTTCCTGGGCATCACCCGTGCTCTCCTCGCTCTGTGTTATGGCCCTAACAGATGCGTCATTGTGCTAATCTCTGAACCTCAGGGAGAGCTCTGCCCATATTTATCCATCTTAAGGAGACACCATTTGCACAAGATCAATGACTTTTGCTGAACAGACACGGTACCAAGATGCACCAAATAACCCTCCTTTGGAGGGCCCTAAGCAGCCCACATTTGTGTTCTGACCTGCTTTGGTCTTGTCCCTGCTGTGCACCAGGGCGGGCGGCAGCAGAAAAGGAGTGAGACCGAGAGACCGGGAGACCCATTCAACCTGCTCAACGCACCCAGACAACCATGATAAGCCTACAATCCAGGTAAAAACAATGTACTCACAACTTTGAAGACTGCCTGTCCCCTCTCCTATCCTTCCACCAGAACAAGCCTCTATCATATAAAAAATCGGGAGCTGCCGCTGGGTAAAGACTTTATCGACTATTGGTTTACTGATTTATGACTGTTGGGCTATCCAGATGTTTGGGGAGCAGGAAGGAAAATGAATATCCGATGAAATTGCCAGGAAACCCCTCCAGTATAAAATGAAAGGTTGGCTAAGTGGACCAGGAACATGGAAAAATAAAGGGAATCCTCATCACACAGGAGAATCCAGAAACGTGCTGAGTCATGCTGCAGTGTGTAGGGCACATCAAGGCGAGGTCACGTGTCATTCAGACTCTGTTCTCTGTGTTCCTGATGCCACAAGCTCTGACACTTTTAGGGGAAAGAGAATCAGAAACTCTGGGAAGGGGCATATAAATTCCACGCTCTAATTCTTTCAACTAGAGCACATGTTCATACCTCCACCTATGGAAACCGTAATGTACAAGTCAGGAGGCCCTGCTGATGGAAACCATACAAAACTCTGGGCACAGAAAGTCTGCTGATGCCACAGTCACTCCCTGGGGTCTTATGCCGTATCTAGTGTCGATGGTGCCTGATTACTGAGGGCTTTCTGGAGGTCAGGTGCCATGCTACGTGCTTAATCCACGTTGTCTCATCACATCTCATGGAGACCCAGCCCTGGGGTACACAGCTCACCAGCCCTGTAGCAAGGGTCTTGAATTGAACACGTGTGATTCTAAAACACAAATTCTTCCAGATTGCCCTCAGACTGATGGGGAGGCAGGTGTTCAAACAAGGTTGTTTGCTTCCTCTGAGATCAAGAACTGTGTTCCCTCTTCCATCATAAACTTTTGTTCTCTAATTTTCTGTGTTCCACTGTGCACCTTACATTCCTGGAACCCACCCCTTTTTCTTAAAATTAGGAGTCAAGACAACCCAATCACTCTCCAAGGTTATATTTCCACTGAACTACTCAGCTTAGGTCTCCGTATGGCTGCAGTGTTCTGTGTGTATTAACATTACCTTCTCCCTGAGGAAGACCTTCATGGTTATCCCTGATTAGAAAGAAATGCATGTTCATTATAAAAACATTTTGGAAAATATAGACAAAGAATAAAAAGAATAAAACACACACACACTAAAACACATGCAGTCTCACATTCTCATACATGTTCTCACACACAATAAATATCACAGTTCTGTACACACAAATGCACTCATTTAGACATGCTATATACTATATACTCACACCCATGAACAATCACACTCACATATACAGTCACACACAGTGACACACAGAGTCGCATACATATACACACACAAACATACCCATATTTATAAAGGGGATCGTGCTATAATTTTGTTTGGATGTTGGTCTTTTCACCCATTATTGTTTAAGAGAATTTTCCCATATCAAACAAATATATAGGCATCTTTATTTTTATAGTGACATAGTATATTATTTTATCAATAACCACAGCTCATTTATTGAATGTACTACTTTTGGACAAGAGAACTTTATTTAATATTGACTTTACCAACAAAGTTTTAAAGTCATCCTTGTAATGTGAACTTGGTTTTCTTTTCATTAGGAAAAATTCCGGTAGGAAAAATTAGACCAATGGGAAATCACATTTTAAAACTTGAAACACACACGCACACACACATGTATTTATAACCAAATATATGTATATACATAACACCAAATATGCATATATATTTGGCTGTAAATACATATATAACCAAAATGGTACCACATCATTCTCTCCTGAGCATTGTGTAAGGTTGCATCTTTCCTCACAAGTTCATCAACAGTGGGTATCAGCACACTCATTGCCAAGCTGAGGTGGAGAAAAACAGGATTTCATTTATGTGTACATCTTATTTGCTTAAACATTATTGAGGTGGAACATTTTTCTTTTTGCCCTTTGGCCACTTACACTTCAACTTCTCTCAAAAAGACCATTTATAAACGTTGCCTATGTTTTTTGTCTCTTTTTCTGTCTAAATATGCCTTCACGAGTCCTATAAGCTTTTCTAATAAGAAGAATATTAACCCTATTCCTCTGATATAGTGGTATATTGTAAACACTTTCCCTGGTTTTCCATTATTTTCTGAATTGTTTGTGGTGAGATTTCTGCTTTCATTCTAGATGAAGTAACAGGGCCTGGATTTACTCTCTAGCCCGAGGAGAAAAAAGACTGACATACTATATTAAACAATGTGTTTATTTTTAATTTTTATTTTGTATTGGAGTAGAGTTGATTTCTAATGTTGTATTAGTTTTGGGTGTACAGCAAAGTGATTCAGTTATACAGATACATATATCTATTCTTTTTCAGATTCTTTTCCCATATAGGTTATTACAGAATATAAACAATGGTTTTTAAAACACTGGGCATGAGGCAACAAAAGGGCAGAAATATCTGAGAGAGCACTGAGGTGAGCGCTGTGATCTCTCAGCTTACTGTCCGCAGAAGGCACTGAGGCTGCAGCACAGGGAGGGGACCAGGCAGAGCCCACATTGAAGAGAGGGCTGTGAGTTCAAGGAAACCAAGGTTGGTTGGAGCTCATGGGGCAGAGGGTCAGCTCACAGGTGAACATTGATCAGCCTGTATGTGAGGAAACTACCAGAAAGAAGGGGTAAATGATGTGGTAGGATTGGGGAGTACAGCACCCAGGTCTTGTACTGGTGGCAGAGTGCCTCCCTCCACCAGCCAGAGCGAAAAAACTCGGTGTGTGGAGCATCCATTAGAGGACTAAGAAGGGTCAAGACTAAGCAGTGGGGGAAACTAACACTAGACTAAGCACTGCCCTGACCCCACCCAAGTCAGCTTACAAGCAAGTTCTGAAAGGATCACACTGTCTCTGGCTACTTTTACTGCTTCCAAGAGCACAGATCGAGAGTACTTACAGGAATACAAAACTATACATCACCCAAAGTAAAATTCACATCTGGCATCCAACCAAAAACCACCAAGTCTACAGAGAAGTAGGAAAACACATATCCCAATGAGGATAAAAGTCAGTAGGCCAAAAACAGCACAGAGTCAAAACAGGGGTAAGACTCTATACCACACGTTCAAGAGCCTACAGGGAAGATTGAGCGTGTTGTAGAGACATGGAAGTTATAAAAGAAACACCCAAGTCAAACTTCTAGAGATGAAAAGTACTAGGAATTATATACAAAAAATATAATGGGTGGTGGTGCAAAGATTAGACTTTGCAGAGGAAAAAAACAGAGGATCTAAACACAGAAAAATGATTAAAAATGAAATTCAGGTACCAAGGAGAATTTTAAAATAAATCAATGGTGGGACTATGTTAAGTCCTCAAATAGACATCTGACTGCAGTCTCCAGAGAAGAGGATGGTCATTTGAAAATTCATTTCAAGTACTAATGGCCAAAACGTTTCCAAATTTGATGAAAACTACAAACCCACAGTTCCAAGAAGTAAATCTTAAAGGCAGCCTGAGAAAAAAAGCACTTTAGGTAGAGAAGAACAAAGAAAGAGATGACAGTAGATTTTCTATCAGAAGCAGTGTAAACTAGGCAACAGGAGAGAAGCGGCTTTCAAGTACTAAAAGAAAATTGTCAACTTAGAATTCTTATTCCCTGAAAATACCTTTCAAATATTATGGAGACATAAGGACTGTTTCAAGATATACAAAAACTGAAAGAATTCATCATGAGGCAGCTTGCACTACAGAAATGTTAAAGATGTCCTTCAAGCAAGGGAAAGATGATACCTGATGAAAGCCTGGACCTACACAAAGGCATGAAGATATCAGGATGGTCATTACATGGGTAAATATAAAGAGTTCTTTCTTATTAGTTACATCTCTAAAAGAGAAAACTGATTATTTAAAGTAAAAATAACTATAATGTTTATCATGGGGATTATACCATACATAAAGGTAAAAAAAATATGCATATCAGCATGAATTCCAGGAGAGGAAAAATGGAAGTACATACACTGTTGTAAGGCAGCATGGGATTATTTGAAGACAGACTGTAGATACGTTATTTTCCCTCTTTTTTTCTTTCTTGGTTTTGAATCAATCAAATATTTTATGTTTTTCCTCTATTTTTTCTTGGTTACATAATCTTTTACTATTCTTTTAGTAGCAACCCAAAAATTAAAATATGCATGCCAGACCTTATAAAATTTAATTTAAATTATTATTTTTACTAATTCCCTGATAATGCTAAGAATTCAGAGTTCCATTCATTTTCTGAACATTTAGTGCTATTGTTGTCATGTGTTTCAATCACAAATATATTTTAAATCTCATCATATATTATTATTGTTTTACACCATCGATATTCATTTATACTCACTCACATAATTCACTCTTTCCATTCTTCTGCATTTCCTTCTGTACTTCCAGGTTTCCATCTGTGGTGAGTATCCTTCTCTGTGACCAGCTTCCTTTAGAATTTCTTCTAGTGAAGATCTGCTGGTAATTATTTCTCTCTCTTTTATTTTTCTGAACAAATATACATATATTTTGCTTCAGTTTTGAAGGGTGTGATCACTTGGTAGCTAATTCTAGGTTGGCATTTTTATTTTGGCACTTTTAAGATACAGATGGAATTCCATTGTCTTCTGGCTTCCACTGTTCCTGTTGAAAGTCAGCATTTAGTTTGACTGTTGTTCCTTTGAAGGTAGTGTGCCTTATATTTTCCCCCTCTGGCAGCTTATTACATCCTATCTTTGTGTTTTTTTTGACCATAGTATATCCAGATGCTTGTTTGTTTTGTTTATCTTGCTTTGCTTTTTATTTTGTTGTTTTTGTAGAGATTTTTAAATCTGTGGGTTGATGTGTTTTATCAGTTTTTGAACAAATAATGTTTCTGCCCCATTCATAAATGCCTCTCTGGGATCTCAATTATATATGACAAACATTTTTACTTTTATAGTTCTCTTATGTTATTTTCTGTATTTTCCAACTTTTTTCTCTCAATTATTTTAAAATATCTTTTTGTTGTTATTGTTCTCAGACCAGCAATAAAAGTTGAAGGTAGAAATGCATATGGAGTTTGGGCATCTTGATTCAAGCACACACTCTTCCATTGGTACCGTTAAATGTACTTCCTTCCTCCCTGCCTCCCTCCCTTCCTTCCTCCCCCTTTGCTGGGGGCAGGCTTTGGCATATCATATGACTCCTTGCTCCTCTTGTGTTTCTATAAAGCCCTTGCTTCACCTCTTGCTCCCCTCTTTCCTTCACCCCTAGATCCCCACTCCCAGACACCCTACTTCTCCTTCAGAAGTGGTTTTCACTATCTCCCCACCTATGTGGACTTTCTCCTCCCAGGCATCCCCTTCCCTCTCCACTTTTCCACAAACTCGTACCTGATAGTTTGCTCAGGATGGGCTCCAGAGTACACATCCTGAATCTGGCTGTTTATGTGAAGTTTATAGTATTCCTGTCTCCTAATTATACTATAGGTGTGTTTTGAGTAATGTTGTTTGCTTTTCTTGTGGAACTGGATTATTTTATTTGAAAATGTGTAGAGAGATTTGGATTCCAGTGGCCACCAACATTCTATGGGCTCTCTTCAACCAAACCCTCCAAGTGGCTGTTGGGAGTTATATCGAATAGAAATCTCCAACATCATTTATGTGCAAATATTCCTTTTATAATGTATTTCCACTTTCATTGTTCAAACTATTATGTTTTTAATCTCAAGAGAACATCCACTTACTCCCTCAAAACTCTCTGGACAAGGGCATGTCAGTGGTCCATAACACCTCTTTCCTGTGTGCCCTTTTCTCCGATGCAATGTTCTATATATATCCCTGGCTCACACTCTGGTGTGCATTCTAATCTCAACATGCTAAACAGCTTGTTTAAATGCTAATTATTGGACTATATCTCCAAAGATTATGATTCAGGAAGGCTATTGGGAGGGGAGAATGTCTGAATTTCTAATAGGCATCTCACATGATTCTGACTCAGACAGCCCCATTACTGCCCTTCCAGAAGCACTGACATAGACTTACCTCATAGGCCCATCATCAGAGAAGGAAGATCCCAGCTGTATAAGATTTGTTCCAGGAATCTCAGGGTAATCTCAAGGCAGCCAGGAACAGGACATGAAATAAGCAGAAAGACTGAGAGCTTCAAACAGGATATAATGTTCAGTAGCAGAACTTTGCAGACCCCAAGTTCTTGAAGAACTTGGGCAGGTGCTTCATCAATAATTTTACAACATATCAGCTCTTTTTCAAAGATCTGAGACACTCATCCAGAACTCAGGTTTAACGATGATAACAGGTGAGGGCACAGACATGGGAGAAACAGTAGGAGTCACATGACTAGATCAGAGACTGGGGATCAGAACAGAATCAGAATTAAGTCTAGTCAAATTCTCCTGACTGTTAACATTGGTCCTGAAGTCAAGGATGTCCTTGAGCTCCAGGTCAGAAGAGATTCCCTCTGTATCTACAGAACAGAGAGAACCCAAGGAAGATATGATAGTTTTCTCTTCATTTTAACCCATTTTCTTTGTAAAAGCCAGGTCCCTTTCATGACCTCCTGAGATTGTTATTAAGTCACAAAATAATAAAGACCAAAAATGTTCATATGGAAGTAGGAAGTACCAGAAGAAAGAAAATGGGCCAGTGGTCCTGGAATGGAAACCACTTTGTAGGGGGAAAAAATACTCTTCCTTGGAGAAGAAATAATTTCATGTCCTTCTTTCTTACGACACAGAAATAAAATCTGTGTTAGTCAAGTAGGTATTTTACCTTTCCAAGCTCCTCACTCTTGAACATGAACCAATGATTATCAAGGCAGTGAGTCTGAAACTTACTGTACACACTCCACGTTTCTGCTAGTGAGCCCATTAATTTAACTCATCCATTGGAGATTGCAAAGGATTATATAAGACCAGGGTTTTCCTACTAGGCATGGAATGGGATAGCTTAGTAATTTGGGGATGATTAATAAAATCAATAGCCCTTAAAAGGCAAAGCTACTATCTGTAAAAAAATTACAAAAAGTATCTTCATTAGTGGATGGAAATCTCTCAGGCTTTTTCCATTAATGTTTCATGTGAAGTGTGCTTGCCAAATCAACCACAGTTTTTAAAAGAGAGAGCAAGGCGGTGCTTTGTGACCACCTAGAGGGGTAGGATAGGGAGGGTGCGAGGGAGACACAAGAGAGAGGGTATATGGGGGTATATGTATACATATAGCTGATTCACTTTGTTATACTAACTAACACAACAGAAACTAACAGCAGAAACTAACACAACATTGTAAAACAATTATACGCCAATAAAGATGTTAAAAAAATAAAATAAAATAAAATGTCGATTATTATAATTAAAAAAAGAGAGAGAGCAAGGAATTAAGCCCATATTATTTGAACAAGCTTGTGAAACAGATTGGAACTCTGTTTATTCATTTTTACCAAGAAATTAAAATTTATGTACCTTTTAGATTATGGGAACAGTTTCATTTTAGAACTGGAGTTTCCTAAGTTCCAGGGACAATATTGATTTGGTTCAAATGAGCTTTTATTGCATTGCAATCTCACTGTCGGCCTTTCCTTTGTCCCTACCAAGAAATTATTGTTTGTTTCCGGAATTTGATTTACTTTCTTTACAAAGGAACTTTTCTCTTAAAAACAAACAAACCAACAAAAAAACAGGGTCAAAAGCCTTCCTTGCTGGGAAAATCTAAACATTACTTAATTGTACCGCAGCTATTGTTATAACTTAATGATAAAATAAAAAACCAGCATAGTTATTTATGGTGCAAAAAATCTCAATACGCTTGGAATATTTTAACCAGCTACTTCTCGCAGCGGCATTATAAGTTGTGTTTTCTTTTTGATCCTCCAAATACGTAAGAGCAGTATGTTGTAGAGACCACAGGGAACTTGACCTCAAATCCAGGGCACCTGCACTTATGGTCCTCACTGTTCAAGTCTTTAGATTAACCTACTTGCGTTACTGTTTCTTGGCGGCTATAGCAGCTCTGAACACTGTCACTGTTCAAGACAAATTGGGCCCAACTTAGTCCCAATTTTAGCTATAAAAAGCTGGCAGCAAGCACTATTTGTACGTGGTGAACTAGTAATTTTTGTAATGCAGCTTTTCGTTACTATTTGGGGTGCTATAATTAATACCATTCCGGTATATCAGTTTTAACTCATATCTCACTCCAAGCAAAAACTTGGCAGCCATGTTAGGGGTATAAAAATAAGCAAAGGGATAGATTATTTTTAGAATGCAGAGAAGTTTTTAATTAAATTCCGGAATGATTATGTAAATTATGTGGCAGCGGTCAAGACCAGCAGATCATAATGTACTCAGGGAGGCAATCCCACATAACTGAACTCACTGGGAGGCCAAAACCGGTGAAAATAACCCAGGATGACAGCACATAGACTGTGCTTATCTACCAGGGATACGATTTCACAGACTCTCAGGATAAGCCTGGGGCAGGACTCTGAAAAGCCATCATTACCCGAAGGCATGGCACGTGTGGTGAGAGGGAACATGTGCATTAAGTAATGCATAATTTTCCATGTCATCTGTGTCTTTGTAGATGAGGGAAGTTGGAACGTGGAGAGGTTAAATGAATTATCAAGGTCACATATGTGAGGATATAATAGGTTAGGGTGGAAAATGTAAAGCAACACCTGCCACGCGGTAGGCACTCAATATTGATGGAATAATTCCACAGGAAATGAATCCTGAAAGGTCTAGAAAGACTGGCTAGGGCTTTGATATTCTCTGGAATGAGCAAGAGGTCAGCCTCTCGTGGATTAGTCTGAGATTAAGGTAGGTTCTAAGGACAGTCCAGCGACCAATTTAGTCCATATGCCCTTTGGAGGGGACCCAAATGTAGGCACAACAAAAAATGGTATCTGTCTCCTTGGATTTTTCCGAGGAATCATTCCTATTTCTACAAATGTGACAAAACTAAATCCAAGTGAGGAGAAAGAGTGAGAGATAGAGAATTGTTCATCTGGCCCTTAGCATCTGGCCAGCTGCATGGTGCAGGATTGCCGGTACACCTGGCTGTCATCCTTAGCTGATCACTGTGTACTAAATGTGGCATAAGTTAAATGGAATAAAAATGAGGGACCAGGACATTTTCATTTATTAAACCTAAGGACTCTTAAGAAGAGGACATCTCTTTGTATCCACAGCAAAACATGTCTTACCTAAAGAACAGCTAAGCTTCCTGTTTCTCTTGGCCAGATGGATTTTATGGAGCATCTGTGCATAATTCTGTTAGTAGATATCCACCCTTCCATCTGGATAAAGCTTAATTAATACCAAACCTAGTTACACAATGATATAAAAGGCAAGGAGGAGAGGAGGGAGAAGGGAAGAGTTCATATCAGACATTTTTTAATGTCAGTTGTTTTCAATAACGATATGTTAGATAGCAAATAAGACTAGATTAAAACCAGGCGGAGTAAGTGGAAAAGAGTCTTGAAAATAAACACAAAATTATCTCTTCTTTCAAAGAACATGTTACCTTTGAAGGAGGTGATACATTTGGTTGCAATTTGAGCATCTTCCATATATGTCCAGATTTCATAAGACACTTTCCTGAAATGTGTACTAAAAGATATTTATTTTTTAAATGTGCAAAAGTTTTATCTTCTTGATTTTTTCTAAGTCGAGGATAAGTTCCAAAACTTCTAAGACATGCCTATCCTTGGAGTAAGTTTTCTTCACACACACACACACGCTTCATTTACTTCATCTAATCAACTTTGGTGGCACTGCCGTTTGGAGTTGGATAATTCTCTGTCATGAAGCCTGTCCTGTGCATTTTAGGATGCTTATTGGCACCTCTTTCTCTACCCACTATACGCCAGTAGCATCCTCCAGTTGTGACAACTGAAAATGTCTCCAGACATTACTAAGTGCCTCTGGATGGCAAAATCAACCGTGGTTAGGCACCTTTGTTCTAAATCAGTGTCAATAATAAAAGACCGTTTAGATTAAAGCTCTCACTCTGGTCCTGGGGAAGCTGAAGGTGAAAGGAGGCCCAGCTGTGTCCCACGTCCCCATCTAATGGCAGAGGGAGGTCTCCAGCCCATTACTTAGACTTCTTCTGACCCGTGGCTTCATCCACTGTTAGCATTATTACAGGAATTCAGGACCAGGTTCCTCCCTGTTTCCTCTCCTTTCCAGTCTCAAAAATAAATCTCCCAAAGTCAACCTTACGAGAAGAAATTTTTTTAAAGATGAACTAATCGTATTTGAGGGAATGTGATCGGCACCGCCATCCATTTCAAAGTGTCCCCATAACTCGGGCGCCAGCATGGGGGCTCATGGTTATCTATGATTCTCCGTTTATCACAAAACTGCCAGGCGTGCCTTGTTATCCCCAGATAGCAGATGAAAACTGAGGATCAGAAAGGGGAATAACCTGTCCAAGACAGCACAGACCCCAAAAAGCTGAGCAGAATGTGGGGCTGCTCTCTGATTTCAAGCCCCTACTTTCCCTGAGCACCTTGATGTTAAGTTCTGTTAGCTGTTCGGAGCCCTTCGGACAGGGTCGTGGTGGTGACCCTGGAACAGGGCACTTCAGGGGCCCTCTGCTCCAGCCTCCATTGACCCTATTTTCTGCACACGAGGCTCATGTCCTCGTTTGGGTTCAGACTTCGTTTGCCTCTGAAAATATCTACTTGATTTAGGATATGCCCTTTCCTCAATAAGCTATCCTCCCCAGAGGATTTTTAAGTATTCACTGAATAACTGACATCACCCCCCCCATGCTTCTGCAGTGGGAAAGCAGGGGTGGTGGGAGATGCCATGAGCTCAGGTTCCCCCCCACCCCCGCCTTTGAAGCTGGGACTCCGGGTCACCAGGAAGGTCCAGGGAAAGGAGAGTTTCCCCTTCTGCTTTCAGTCAGTGGTCATGCAGCCTCTCTCAATCCGTTTTGCCAGCAGCTTTTAAAAAAAGAAAAAAAAAGCTGGTTTTTGTTTCCTAGCTCTCTCCCAAAAGGCACAGAGCCAAGGCCTATCTGCTGGAAAATAAACTCCCACATAAAAGCATATGCTGTGCATTCCTGCGAAGACTGTCGAGCTTGGTTTTGACAGAGTGTGCCGGCTGCAGAGAGAGCAGGGCAAGACAGCAGGGCACCAGGGGACGTTTCCAAAGAGCCTGGACAACCATGATTTGCTTTGCCTCCACTTCCTCTGGAGGCGGGGGAGGCCCGCTGATGCCCGGGGTGTTGGGGGAGTGTGCACATCCTTCACCTCTGCAGTGCCTTCCGAGATGTGTTTCAGGGTGCCGTCTCTCTCTCTGTCTGTCTCACACACACACACACACACACACACACTCCCAGATGTTACACTACAGCACACACACCCTGCCCCTTGCTGTCTACACGGGATTTTGAATACCATGACTAATGAGCAAAGAATATAATATAGACAGAGCTATTAGGTACCAAGTACCAAGACACAGGGACTAATGAAAAAGAAGCCCAGAACCAAAGTGAGTGGCAGCCTTGCAGATCTTCTGAAAGGATAACACAGACCCAGACACATGGCCTCTGCTGTCACAAGGCTGGGAGAGGGGTTAGTGACAAATGCCCTCCCACGTGGCAGATCTGCCCCGGGACACCCTCCCTGCAGGCACAGGGCACACGGTGAGCTCTGGGTCCCCCGAGACAGTGGGAACTAGACGGCAGGAACTTCTCACCAGGAATTGATCTCCCATGGATGCTTCTAATAGTCTGATCACAACCTTTAATTCCTTTGACTAAGAGCCAAAAAAATTACCCTCTGTTTAAGTGTCAGCAAGAACTAGAAGCAAGAGAGAAGCCAAGTCCAGGACCAAACCCATGAATGCCTGAACAGGTGTCAGTGTTCAGAAAAATCTAGACATAACCCTAAATCTAAGGTTCAAATGAGAACTTTGGGGTGATTTCTTCATATCTCTTCCAATCCACCCACTGAAGTATCAAGGTAAATGCCCTTCTCACATTTAAGGGTTTGCTTATATATAATGACAAATGCAGGGGTGACAGAGGAGGGGGGAGGGGAACGGGATGGGAGTTTAAAAATACAGTGTGACAAAAGTATAATGTAGGCGGGGAATATATCTGGGTTTAATTTAGGGAAAGAGTCTCATTTATACACACATTTCCAAAGTATCCCTATTTTTACCCTTTCTTCACTGTGAAGTGAAGCACCTTGGATCCCCCGAACATCATTAAATACAAATATTCTTACAAAACAGGGAGTCATGGTGACCCATACTAGGTGAGGAAGGAAATTACCCTGGAAGTGCCCCTCAGGGCATGTTCACCACTCAATGGAACTTGCTGAGATGACAAAATAGAGAAACTCAAAATGACGGTAACTCACATAGCTGCAAGAATGGGCTGGGAGAGCTTCGATGTAAGACAAGGTTACAGAGAAAATGCATGTGACGCGCCTGCCTGCCCTCTGAGTAGATTAGGGCTCTGTGTCACCCAGGTCACCACACCTGACACGTCCTACTTGAAAATGTGTGTGACATGCCTGCCTGCCCTCTGAGTAGATTAGGGCTCTGTGTCACCCAGGTCACCACACCTGACACGTCCTACCTGGGGCTCCAAAGCGTTCCTGTCACTCTGGCTTATTCTGCTGGAAACTCACACCATCTGAAGGCCCCCTCCCCCTCCCCCACCCACAGTGCTGCTCAGCGACCTTAATCTACCAAACTCTGAGTTTCCAGAGCATGTCTCCCACCAGCTGCTGTAAACGTTACTCTTCCTTCAGCTACCCTACATCCATCCCCAGTGGCCTCACTCAAACCGCCTTAATTTGTACTTCTCGGAACAAGGGCAGGAATGCTCTTGCTTCTCCCCACTTGTAAACGTACTTTTGTCCTCACCCTCCTTCCTCTCCTTCCTTCCTGTTCCCCTCTTTGCTGAGTTCAGCCTTCTAAGACTTGATCCAACGATTATCCTCTCTTCTCTCTTTACTATTATCACCCTCTCTCTCTCAATAGGGAATTGACTCCCTCACTTTGTAAACATGCTCAGGTCTTCACATCTTTTAAAACAACAACAACAACAAAAACCTTCTGTCCTTGTTTTTGAGTTTTATTAGAAGTAATATTATCACCAACTGAAAACCTTCCCTCAACTGTATCTTCCAGTTGAGTATCACCTTCATTTTACATTTATTCACAAGGATACTGGATCAGTCAGGATTCGGTCAGGAAAACCGGCAGCATGCCAGGTATCTTCACTGTGGGAATTGAATGCAGGGGCTTGACTGCCTCAGTTCTGAGGGCTGAGAAGACAACAGGACAGAGATGGCACAGGGGTGGTAACTGCAGAATCAACCAGCAGGGCTGGGGAAGCAAAGGTAAGAAGTTGACCTTATTGGATCATAAAAGCTTGGGGAGAGTCCTGCAGAGCTGAGACCCAGCTTTCCAAGGAAAGCATATCTCAGATGGTGCTGGTGCCACAGAACCTTGGAAGGGACCTCACAGGGCTCAGATTTCAGGGAAAACTGGAAACTGAGTTCAACTGCGCATCAAAGTGTAGATCTGGAACCATGAGTGAAAGGAAGGAGCTAAGTCCCTTCTCCCCCTCCAGCCCTCCAGGCTGCTTCTTGTCCTTTGGGAAGAGCCTGAAAGGGAGCACCTGACACAGGAGAAATGTGGCCCGCAGAATACAGAGGACGGTTTTGAAGCTGACGACAGCAGCTTAATCCCAGTGCACTCTCTGGCTACGACTCAGCATCCACACATAGCCTTCTTCCCACGCATGAACTTGGATGCACGCCACTGACAGCTTTATGTCTTCACCTGAGAAACCAGAATTACCCTTCACTCAATGAAGACGCTGTGTCCCAGAAGAGGAAGGTATGAAGTCCCCCAAAGTATTGTGTCCTTTTCTGAGCGACAGCCGTGCAAACCATCCGTGGGAGATGTGAATTACCCCCCAAATTCCTCCACAGTCCCACCTGAATATCTTCTTACCTAAATACTAAATGGATTAATGATTGATTAATGATAAGTAAATAAAATCACAAAAGAAGGAAGGAGGAAAAAGAAGAAATGAGTTCACACACACACATATAATCATAACAAGCTAAAAGGAAAACATGCACAATTGACACCCTGAAGTTGCCCCAGGTCTGCGGCTGATTCGGACCATCTCTTTCTAAGCCCAGGCTGTGTTTCATAGCCCTCAGCCAGAACCACCTTCGTTCCTGAGGGTCTGATTCTCTGGCCCTGTCTTTCTTCTGTGATTTTCCATTATCGTTGACCATGGGAAATGAAAACATCACAAGGTGCCCAGGGGAGGTCTGGGCTGTCGATTTCACCCTCCGTGTCTGCACCATGAGGCAGCAGCCCAATTCCCCCTTATTGTCTGGATCAACCTCGCCAGCCTGTGTGGAGCTCCGGGTAAATTCAGGGGTCTGAGCTCCCCAAAGACAGGGGCCATCTGCATTTCCTGTTCATGGAACACTTGTGGCCCAGGACTCCAAACCAGCAGAAGTAACATCGCAGGGGCAGGAGGCAGACATTCCGAGAGTGCATCACAGGGGCCACGGTGAGAGGACTCCCTCCTCCATCCTCCCTTGAATTCCCAGACCCAGGGCTCTGGCTGTGGGTGAGCTGGCTCCATAAAGGCGTCTGTAATTCAGAGCACACGCTATGAGAGAGAATCCGTCCTTTCAGAGCGTGGTCTCCCAATGTTACTGTAACAGTGTCTTCATTTGGCCATCCTACATCCTACGGGGCCCACTACTCCCGGGGAGGGCATATGGTAACATCGGTGAGTGCACGTTGCTGCCGTCCCTCATCCATGAACTTGGGTCTCGGTCTGAAGCTGTGCTGTCCACAATATTTCGGTGGGGAAGAAAGGCAACATTTATGTCTCTTCTTCTCCTCATTCCTTCATTGGCCTAAAGTCATGTGGCTTCTGTCACCATCGCTTGATTAAAACCTTTCTCTGCAGGTTTCCAATCACCCAGACTTGCTAAAGTGCCTGTGTTCAGGGCCATTTGTGCTATAACTCCCACCTCCCTGGCCTTCCCAACACCGTGACCTGCTACCCCTCTCACAGGCAGGCCACTCCCTGGGTTCTTTCTCGGCTCCTCCTCTTCTGCCATCTGTTATGAGCACGATGGTTAGAGATGGGGTGTTGAATGAAGCCATGGGTGGGAAGAAATGGCCAAGAAAGAGAACTGAAAAGGAGGCAATAATAAGGTCTTAGAGTAGAGGTCAGGGCACCTGTATTTGGATATGAGCCTTAAAAGAGAGAGAGAGAGAGATCGAGGATCCTTTGAGCCTGGAGTCCCAAAAAGGGAAAAGAAAGAAAGGAAAAAGATAGCTTGCAATGTTCATCAAATCACGGTGAGTAGATTTCACAAATAAAAGTATAACAATAAAAAATACAACCGTGACAACCTTAGGATCCAGCTTGTCATCCCTTCTTTCTTAACTAAAATCTCAAAGATGCCTTCACTTTCCGCAGAGACTGAACATTCAGGATGACATTCTAGGGCCCGGGCAGGAGCAGCTGTCAACCTGAAAGTCAAGCACGCAATCCCAGGAGCTTGCTAGGAGGAAGTGTCTGCTAGGAAGAGAGGAGGTCTGAAAACAGCACTGTTTAGTCCCTCTGGGGCACATGCTTTCAGAGAGAGCGCGTGAAAGTGGCAGGATGTGAGCGCCGCCCTAAAGGACGTGACCTTGTGGAGTGCATGAGGTGGCCACACTTGCCTTTCAAGGGTATCACAGACCCTCCTCCTTCCTCCTATTAGAAAAGTCCTGGGAACGATTCAGGAAGGGTAACTGCTCACAGGGATGACAGTGATTTAGAGTGAACATCAGGAGACCCTGTGATGAGAATAGCTGAGCCATTAAAACACCTGCCAGGGGAGCTGTGAGGGGTCTTCCCCCACAGATATCAGAGCCAAGTCAGAACAAACACCACCTGGGCCAATTTGGGCAAAGTCTGGCCTCAGAGACAGCGTTCCAATGAGCTCCCATGGTCCCTTTCAAGCCAGCACCCCGCAAGGAGGTCATGCTTCCAAACTAGCAAATCGTGTTGAATCAATTAATAACATTTCTTTAACCCTGAGCTAGAATCGTGCAGCTGGCCTTTCACAGCACATGGTAACCTCCAGGCTCCGAGAAGCCAGAGGTGGATGCGGGATGGAGATTTGCAAGGTGCCTGAGCTTTGCTTCTTGAACCTGCTTTTCCAGGTGTAAATGAGGGCGCCACTTTATGCCACATCTGCTCAAGAAGTAAATATATAATCCCTTATTGTTTGTCACTAAAGGGAAGCCCATGAAGCCTGGTGTGTCTGTGTTCATGGTTAAGTCAGAGCAGCCTAGGAGTTGAGCCAGGGTCTCAGTATAGCTGGCCCACACCACACACCTGTGCACGCACACACACTGCCATGCACACAGGTGTGTATGCACACACATACACCATGGCACACTCACACATGGAAGCACGCAAACATGGACACACGCCAGCGTACAGGCACACAGAGCACACAGACATGCCCAGATGCCTCCGCCTGCGTAGGGAAGCGTGGACACAAACAGACACACTCGGCACGCACACACACACATGAGTCTGGGGGGTGAGGGTCTCAGTGCAGAGGAGGCCCGTCCACCTCCTCCCCTGCGCCCCCCAGCTGGGTGTCCACCTCCACTCTGCTCTCGCACGTGGTGTTTTCTTGTCCCCGAGCAGACTGGGGACCCTGGGGGCAGGGCCTGCTCTTACCTCCGCGCCACCAGCACCCTATCCTGGTCCGTGCGGTCTGT